>NW_027505698.1:0-132760 GCF_021521415.1 Bidens hawaiensis | reverse complement strand
ACGTCCAAGCGGAAATCTCTAATCCTCAACCTGAAAGTCAATCTAATATACACACAAAGTCAGCTTGAGCTGAGTGAGTTCAAGTTTTCATAAACAATAATGCATACTTTATTTCAAAGCTATAGTTATAAACAATAGAGAAGGTATAAATAAAATAAATTATATATAATTCACCAATTAATACAATCATCGTCGAACACACGTACACGGGCCTCCCCACCCCGAGTCAAGACTCGAGTAATATATTTGACCCGGACGCGGTAAGACCTAAGCATGTGACACGAGCCTCCCCACCACGAGTCAAACCCGAGTAATATATTTGACTCGGTCACAGCTTATACATCCAAGCACAAGATACGGGCCTCCTCACCCCGGGTCTTCCCCAAGTAATATATTTGACCCGATCCTGGGTCATACATCCAAGCACGTGATACGGGCCTCCTCACCCCGGGTCTTCCCCAAGTAATATATTTGAGCCGATCACGGCTCAACATCAGGGTCGAGCAAACGTACAACCCAAACACGTAACATCAGTGCATGCAAACACAAAGTAGGCATACACAACATTAGTAGTCGAAACGACTACAACATCGCCAAATATAGGCCAAGCAATAATGTATATACATATACATATATATTTAACATCTCAAGGCCTACCATTGCTAGCAAGCCTATATAAATTCGTTTAAAAACATTTCAAGAGTTTAAATATCAAAACGGGATTATAAAACATTCCAAGAGTTTAAATATAAAAACGAGATTATAAGACATTCCAAGAGTTTAAATATAAAAACGGGATTATAAAACATTCCAAGAGTTTAAATATAAAAACGAGATTATAAAACATTCCAAGAGTTTAAATATAAAAACTGGACTATAAAACATTCCAAGAGTTTAAAATATAATACGGGACACGAACAGTTAGGCCATCATCAACACTAAGTATTAGTACTTAGACATCTATATACATCCATATAAATACCGTCCAAATAATAACATCAGGGTCGAGCACACGTACAACCCAAACACATAACATCTCATCCAAGTAATAACATCAGGGTCGAGCACACGTATAACCCAACACGTAACATCAGTGCATGCAAACACAAATAGGTCTACTCATATTCAATTACTGCCAAGTCTACTAACATCCTCGAGTGTAGACCATCAATAATGTATGTAACCTTGAGGACACCAGACCATGAACGAGTCTAAAATATCCTAAGGCATATAAAATAATTCAAATATAGCTTTCAAAATGCACCATCACGAGTGAGACCATGTAAAACTATTCAATTCATTGTAACAAGTAAAATCGTTTAAAATTGTATTTCGATGTGTATGCTAGCCCAAAACGTAAAAGAGTAAAAAGGGCATCATGAACTCACCTGAATCAACCGAACACCTGCAATGACCTAGGAAATCCCTAAGTGCACAATCACAAGCAAGGGCCTGTAAATTATAGACAACGCGTTACTAAACTAGACTGTAAGAACACTCTAGCCTAATGGGCCGTTCAAGCCCAACACTTTGGCCCAAGGCCCAACAACTTGGCCCAAGGCCCAACCACTTGGCCCAAGGCCCAATACTTTGGCCCAAGGCCCAACACTTTGGCCCAAGGCCCAACCACTTGGCCCAAGGCCCAATACATTGGCCCAATGCCCAACAACTTGGCCCAAGGCCCAACACTTGGCCCAATGCCCAACAACTTTGCCCCAAGGCCCAACAACTTGGCCCTAGGCCCAACGATAATCAAATCGGGTCGAATGCGCGCGAAATAAACCTTAAAATCATTTGTTAAACGAATTAGCCCCGAATGGACCAAATTCCATTTTAAATCTTTTCATTCATCAAGATTATGTCACCCGAGTTGATAGGGTTGACGGTTCCTTTTTACAACTCTTACTTTAACTTTTAAACGAAAATTCGCGCACCGCCGACTCGATTGACGAAGCACTAATCACAACAGCCCGGTGCATCAAAAATATAATTTTCCCACAGCCCTTAAACCCCCCTAGGGCTGTACAAACTGATTCGGTCGGTCATCCGATCGTTTAACGCATCAAACTCAACAATTGCCAATCCTACACCCGATAAACCATAGTTTTCGAACTAAAATCGATTGACCGACCTAAACACCTCCATTGGCCATGAAATTTTAGTTTTTTGTAAGTGACATACCTACGAATATGACGGAGTACGAACTTCAATTATAACAGCCTCGAAAGATGCGAGAAAGGGCAGCCACCGGTTAAGCCTAAACGAACTTATCGATCAATAACGAATATAACATGCAGATTTTAGCATGCAAAGATGTATTTTATTACATAGGAAAACCATGGAATTAAATTATTAAATTTTTACCAGTGTTGCACAAATATCTTAAGTTTATAAAAATATTTTTATTATATTTTTCTAGTGGACACAAAAATCATAAAAATTCTTTCAACACAGAAAGGTATGTGCAGCTATTTCAGCTGCGCAACAAAATGGTTTTATTTTTATAAAGTTCATTACCCAGCCAAATTAAACGATTCCAATTGGGTTTGGTTTCTAACTCAAAATATTAACTTTCAGAAGTCGAACCAACCAATTTAGACATGTCAAAAAAAGGTTATGATGTCGGGAAGACCGACCAGAATCCGTCGTCCCGCATCAGGTTTAACCCTCGATTTTATAAAATCATAAAAACTATTCAAAACTCGTCCAAAAATTACGTATTATACCTTTCTGGAAACTAGACTCAAAGTAGAACATCATGGAATCAAGAATCGATCAAAAATAGTGGATTAATATCGCGTTACAGACCCTACAATAAACGTATACGAATCTGTCAGCAAGCTGTTATCATCAAAACTCAATCTTAACGACCAATAAGCGCGCCATAAGGATGAATTAGGGTGAAAAAGAGTTGTATACGTATAATACCGACCTGGAATTGAAGTTTGGACGGCCGGACGGTGGCTGATTGCACGCAAAACGAGGTGGAAAAGGGGTGGGTTGCTGCTGCCGATCGGACATCACCATAGGGTTAGGGTTTTGGGTTTTGGATTATAATATAAAATGTTACGTTCTGGCCCTTCCAAGTTGAAAGTTGCGACACTCAAATGAAACTTAAATAATTCAACTTATGGGCTCGTCTAGGAGGCCCCCCCGAAGATTCAAGACGAGTCCCGGATTCTAAACAAACATTTATAAACAATCGAGCCCATTAACGAAATTTACGGGCGTTACATCGAATAGCAATAAGCACATCATCAAACACAGATTCATGCTCGAAGTATTTAGAATCATAAAAATTCATCATGCAGGCATAGATCAAAGTACTAATAGCTGTAATTAACACATTTAACAGAAATGCCACACAAGAACAGTCACAAACATGATTCATGCAATTCGAGTAATCATTCAAGCATAGCAATTTAATCATGCAAACATTCAAGGTGAGTAACATAGATCATCAGTAAGCACCTCACTTGAGCACACATCTTAAATTAAACCTCATCAGCATTTATCATTCCTAGGCATTTTAACAGAAAATAAAACCTGGTCTTATCTAAAGGTTTGGTGAACAAATCAGCCAAATTATCAGATGTGTCTACCCTTTTCATTTCTATTAGCCCTTTTTCCTGACAATCCCTAATGAAATGATGTCTAATTTTAATGTGCTTAGTTTTAGAATGTTGGACTGGATTCTTAACAATAAACATAGCAGCAGTATTATCAATTAAGGTAGGAGTAAGTAAGAAATTCAGACCATAGTCCAGCAGTTGATTTTGAATCCACAAAACCTGTGAACAGCAAGCAGAGTCAGCAATATACTCAGCTTCAGCAGTGGAGATTGACTCTGTAGTTTGGTTCTTGCATTGCCAAGACACCAGCCTGTTCCCTAGAAACTGGCATCCTCCAGAGGTTGATTTTCTACTCTTGTTGCAACCATCATAGTCACTGTCTGTGTAGGCCATCAAGTCAAAGGAAGGGTTCTTTGGATACCAAATCCCCAAATCTGGTTTTACCTTTAAATATATGAAAATCCTCTTAACTGCTAGCATATGTGAAACCTTGGGCTTAGCTTGAAATCTTGCACAGACACACACAACAAACATAATATCTGGCCTAGATGCTGTGAGATACATCAATGATCCTATCTTGGCCCTGTATTCATGCTGGTCCACTGGCTCTCCCTTTTCATCAGGTACCATTTTCTCATGTGTATCCATTGGTGTGAACACTGTCTTGAAGTCTTCGCACTTCAATTTTTTAAGAATCTCTTGTACATATTTGGATTGATTTATGAAGATGCCATCAGCGTTCTGTTGCACTTGAAGTCCAAGGAAGAAATTCATTTCTCCCATTGAGCTCATCTTGTACTTGGATTTCATTACTTGCTCAAACTCTTTGCACATCTGTTCATTTGTAGAGCCAAAGATAATGTCATCCACATACACTTGCAGCAGTAGCAGATCTTTGTTCCTTCTTTTGTAGAAAATAGTCTTGTCAATTTCCCCTCTGTAGAAACCATTTTCCAACAAATGATTTGACAGCTCATCATACCAAGCTCTTGGTGCTTGATGTAATCCATATAGTGCCCTGCTGAGCTTGTAAACCTTGTTGGGATGCATTGGATCTTCAAATCCAGGAGGTTGAGTGACATAGACTTCTTCATCAATTTTTCCATTCAAAAATGCATACTTTACATCCAATTGATAGACCTTTATATTCATGGATGCTGCATATGCCAGAAAGATTCTGATTGCTTCTAGTCTTGCAACTGGAGCAAAAACTTCTTCAAAGTCCACTCCTTCCTCTTGTAAGCATCCTAGAGCTACCAGTCTAGCTTTGTTCTTAATAACAATTCCTCTTTCATCCTTTTTGTTTCTAAAGACCCATTTTGTGCCAATAGCATACTTGCCTCTGGGCTTGTCAACCAAGTCCCATACATGTAAGTCTCTGAATTGGGCTAATTCCTCCTGCATAGCTTCTACCCAGCTGTTGTCTTTCAAAGCTTGATTAATGTTCTTTGGTTCAACTTGGGATAAGAAGCAGGCATACAGACAGATGTTTGCCTTTTCAGAAGAACTTCTTGTCACTCTCTCATGCAAGTCTCCTATTATGTTTTCTGCAGGATGGTTTCATTCAACAGAGGTGGTCTGCATAACTTATTGTGCAGAAACTTCTGTCTCTAGATTTGTCATGTTTAACTCAGCAGATTCCTCTTCAATTATCACTTGGGATTCTTCATTTTCTTGAACTTGATTTATCTCTGATGAAGATGCTTCATTTGACCCAAATTGTAGAGAGTCAAACAAAGACTATAACCTATCTTCAAATTGATTTATCCTTTCAGTCTGAACAGGTTGCTTCCTTTGAATTGGTTCACTCTCTACTTCACTTGGTCCTTCATTAGAGACTTCCACTGCATCATCTTGTCCATTTGTATCAACTTCAGCAGCTTGACGGTTCTTCCTTTCAAAGTTAAATCCATTAGAATCAGGAACCACAGATGACCATAGCTTGTCCAGATCAACTTGTCTTTGTTTTTCTTTATCTTCAAAGTTGGTTCTGTACATGTTGTCATCCATATCTTCATTGTAGATTTTGAAGGACTTGATCATCTTTTCCAAGTCAAATAGCCACTTGGGTCCTTCAATATTATTGAATTGATTTTCATTGAAAATTATATCAGAAGACTCAATAACTACCTTGTGCTCTTTCACATAGACTCTATAAGCTTTTGAATGAGATGAATAGCCCACAAAGAAACATTCTAGTGATTTGGACTAGAACTTGTTCAAATAGTCCTTTGTATTCAGGAGTGAGCATCTGCATCCAAAAGGCTTTAAGAACTTCACATAAGGCTTTCTTTTAAAGATAACCTCATATGGAGTCTTATTTTGAGCCTTGTTCAATAGAACCCTGTTCTGCACATAACATGCAGTGTTGATTGCTTCTGCCCAGAAAGTGACTGGCAGATTTGCATCAGCAATCATGGTTCTTGCAGCTTCAATTAATGTTCTGTTTCTTCTTTCTGCAACACCATTTTGTTCAGAAGTTCTGGGAGCACTGTATTGTTGAAAGATACCCTTAGATGTGCAGAATTCATCCATAATTCCATTCTTGAACTTTGTCCCATTGTCACTTCTAATGACCTTCACCTTCCTCTCAAGCTGATTTTCCATTTTTAGCACATATGTTCTGATCAACTCTGCAGTTTCATCTTTGCTTCCCATAAAGTATACCCAAGTAGACCTTGAATAGTCATCAGTAATCATCAGGCAGTATCTTTTCTTCCCAATACTTGGAACACTTACAGGCCCAAATAGATCCATGTGTAACAGTTCAAAGACCTCATAAATAGTGTTTATCATTTTGCTTTTATGTGAGGATCTGTGTTGTTTCCCTTTTAGGCAAGATGTACATTTTTCTTCCAATTTGAACTCTCTTGTGGGAAGGCCAACAACCTGTTCACCTTTTACAAGTTTGTTCATGTTCTTTAAGTTCACATGACACATCTTCCTATGCCATAGCTTAGTTTCATTTTCAGTTGCTTTTGACACAAAGCATGAACCACCTCTTGAAGTTGCATTGTTCATTATTAGTTTATAGAGGTTGCCATTTCTTGGAGCCATCATCATAATCATATCAGTTGGAATCACAAATTCAGGCTTCAATATCAGGCAGTGTTCATCATTGAAAGCCACCTTGTATTCTTTGTCACAGACTTGAGAAATGCTAAGCAAATTGTATTGCAGTCCTTCAACATGCAGTACATTCTCAAAGGATACTTTTCCATTTGTGAGTGTTCCTCTACCAACAATCTTACCTCCATTTTCATCACTCCCAAAGGCAACTGGTCCTTCATATTTCTTTTCATAATTGATTAACACACTCTTGTCACAGGTCATGTGCCTGGAACATCCACTGTCCATATACCATAAGTCATTTTTGTTCAAGGACTATTTCTGCACATATATATAAACCAGAATTAGTTTGAATCTGATTTACAAACTGCATCAGTTTGTAATTCAGTGTCAGTGGAAGATTCATCGGGAGTTGGAAGTGGAACAGGAGTTGGGTCTTCATACACAATTTCACAATCTTCTTCTGTATCAGAATCTGACCCATTCTTCACTGCTTGTGATTTAATTATTTCTTCTGTCTGCTCAATCACATAGGTTTTCTTTTCAATGACCTCCTTCTTTGTCTTCCATTGGAACCCTTTTGGTTCAAACCCCTGTTTTAACAGAAACTTCTCGTCACCATTAAGAACTCCAGGTCTGATATTTGCTTTTCCCTTATCAGTTGACCTTTTGTTCTTCTCAGCTTTATGTGGCTCTTTCTCATTTACTTTGATTTTCAGAATGGTCTTGAGTTTTCTTTCAAGAATCTCCTGTTGTTCCACACAACCAAATGGTTTTCTATTTCCACTCAAGTAATTCTGATACATCTCTTTGTAACTCTTCATATCAAATCCACTCACCACATCAGGAATTTTCAAAGTTGTCCTCAAGAATCCAGCAAGAATCAGTGTGATGACTATATGCATCACACTTCTTGCACCAGACCTTGGCATAGCTTCCCTTATCTTCAAGCAATTGTTTGTCTTTGATTTTGTCACTAGGTTTGGGAAAGTCAAAGCCTAAAGAGGTCTTTGGACACAAAGTATTGGAGAAATCCATCTTGATTGGTTCACTGATGTCAATTATCTGTGGGTACTTTTCTTTGACAAACACTATTTTCTTCAGCTTGGAGGGAGTTCTTAATGAGCTTCCTTCTTCTTGTCTTGAATATCTTCTTATTGGCACATAATCAACATCCCCAATATCAAATAACTCATGGTTAGAGAAAACTGGGTAAATTGGTGGATGTGACTGATCATAAGTAGATTTCATAGTTTCTTCTGTTCTTTTCTTGATCTCAGTTTGTGGTCTAGCACAAATGTCAAATACCATATGTTGTCTTCTCATTTTCTCATAATGCCTTTTCATCTTTGGAGTCATCTTTGGAAGAAGAGGAATCTTGTCACTCATCTTTTTGCTTGATCCTTTCTTCTTTTTGCCATTGGATGACTTAGAGATTCCACAACTGCAATTACTGTCTTCACTGGAGTACTCACTCCACTTCTTGTTTTCACCTACCAATTTGTCATTTTTCTCATTTTCTGGCTCCTCACACTTCTTCACTGCAAATTCTCCATTCTTGTCCACATACACATCAGCATACTGCTTCACAAACTCATTCTTGTCATCAAAAACATTTTTAAATTGCTCAAGGTATTCACTTATACTCTCCTTGTCTACTTTCAGTGGGTAGCTGTCACAAAAAGGTGGTGGCACCTTTTTATACTTCTCTTCATCAGTCATTTCATCAACATAACCCACGATGCCAGTAGAAACAAGGTTTTTCAAGAAATCCATTTGAATCAGCAATTCAACATTCTTCATTTTCTCTTCTGCATACATCTTCTTCAACCCTTCAATTTTAATTGTCATTCTTGATTGGGTCTAGTATGCCATCATACAGTCATCTTCAAGTCCTTTGATTTGACTTTCATATATTGCTTCACTTGTTTCATAAACATTCAAGAAGGCTTCCTTCCTCACACACTCAATTTTCCATTTTCCCATCTCCTGATTAAGTTGATCAATAGTAATAAGAAGATTAGAAATTGAGACATCAGATTGTACCTGAGTATTTGAAGATTCAGCCTGGTCATGCACTTTGGCCATAAATGCAACATTTTCCCTCTCCATTTCAGCAGCATGATTGCTCCAATCAAATTCCCCATCCTATGGCACCCTGGTAACAGCAACATTTCCCTGGTCTCTCTGCTGGTTTACATTGTTCTAATTTGTTCTGTTCTGGTTTTTGTGAGCCTGCATTTGGTTGTTTCTTTGAGGTTGAAATGTTTGTTGTTGGGGTCTGTTTGGATTTTGGTTGGGGTTCTGGTTGGTAATCTGATTCCTTTGCTGCTGGAAATTTTGATTTTGGTTCTGGTAGAATTGATTTTGATTCAATTGATTTCCAGCTTGCCTTGGCATGTTACATTCTCTGGCAAAGTGTCCAGGTTGTTGACAGTTATAACAGATGGCCTTCGATTTGTCAAATCCAATTCTTTCAGTTGGACCATTGAAGCTTGTTCTACCTGTCCTGTTATACAATCTCTTGCTCCTCACTGCTAGCATAGCTGCTTGCCATTTAATGCCCATATCTTCTAGATCATCAGCATCTATTTGTTCTAGATCTTCTTGCACAATGCTTGTATTTATCAGATTCTTGACCACAAAAGCATGGTATGACTCAGTGAACATGGAGAATAAGGCCTAGTAGTCTGTTCCTTGAGTTGGGTTGTGTTGCATGAATGTAGTCTGCCCATTTTCTGGAGATGGTGTGTCATCTTCAATCAGCTGAACATTGAATCTTGATTGGCTACTGCAAGATGAGCTTGTTTCTGATGGTTCCTCAACAATAGGCTATTGATTCTTGATTGAGAGGTTGCCCATTGGTGCTACAAGTGCATTGTTCATTTGAAAACTTGGCTTTTCCTCTCGAATCATATGGTTCTCAATCATCTCATGTTCTACAGCCTTGAGAAAGGCAATCACATCATTCAATTTAAAGTTTGGAAAACTGGCATTTTCTTTGATGAACTTGCTGGCAGAGTACCACTCACCAGACAGAGATGATAAAAGTTTCTTGTTCAGATCAAAATCAGATATCTGAAGGTATGTTGTTCTAATTTCTTTCACAATCATCATGAACCTTTGCAGAACTGACTTTAGTTTTTCTCCTTCCTTAAACTTGAATCTGTCAAGCTGCTGTTTTAATCTGTCTTTCTTGATGTCTCTCAATTCAGTATTCCCTTCACATTTCAATAATTGCATCATACATACCCTTTGCGGTCTTATGATGATTTACAGTTGTCATGATTTCCCAAGAAACCCCTAATTTCAGCATAGACAGAGCTTTATCATCTCTCTTCCTCATCTACAGTTCAACGGTTGCGTTGTTGTTTGGAGCTGTTGAAGGAACGTAGTTTCCTTCAGTGATGGAAGTCCAGAGCTCTAGGTTATTGTAGTTCACAGCTGCTTCAAAGAGCACCTTCCATTTTATGAAGTTTTCTTATCCAAGCAACCTTGGAATCTTGTTTGTGGATACTTCTTGGTCTTTCATTTCAGTAGATCTGGAGTTTGTAGTAGTGAAAGCAGAGTAAAGCTTCAAGCTTTTTCACAACCTTCTATCCAATGGCCTTCAGCGAGCTTACTCAAGCTCTGATACCACTTGTCAGGACCGTGAGTCGGGTGAAACCTTAGAAAGGTTGACAAGAACACACCGACTCGATTACCCAAAAGGCCTGTTGAATATCCCAGCGGAATCAAGATATCCAACGAATGGGAACGAATGGGTGTGAATAATAAACTCAAAACAGTAATAAATGGTCAATCAAAGCTCATTCAATATACAAAGATTCACTGTAATAAATACATCATTAATGGAACAGTGAAAGGAATGTCTAGGGTTTGTGTGACGGCGGCGGCGATTGTACGAGAAAACAAAGAAAATATTCTTTGGAATGTTTTTTCGTATTCAATGTGTGCCTGCCTGTATTCCGTCTGGAAAATACCTTTTTCTAAAAGGTATCCTAGGACCCCTATTTATAGACCCTGACATTCCTTCTAGAAGTTCCTAATCATTAAATAATGAAATACAAAATAATACAAGTGTTGAGTCCTCGAGCAAGATAACAATCTTGCTCGAGCAAGCTCACTATGCTAGGTATGCTCGTTGACTGTCCTCGAGCATACTTTACTTAGAATATCTTCAATGAAGATATTCCCTTCCAGTAGACTTCATTCTTCTTGACTAGTCCATGCTTTGCTCGAACCAATCCATCGATCAAGCTCATTCTTCTTGATGTCTTCAGCTTTTCTTATTCAGCAATCTTTATCATGCTCGGATGTAAATCTTGCTCGGGAACTAAACTATGCTCGAAGTCCTTGCTTTGATTACTTGACATCTTCTTATTGCATCCATGTTTGTCCCCATGTGATTGATCATCCTGTGCTCGTAACACTTGGTTAAAACTTGTATGATCAAGTTGTTTGCTCGATTGGCAATCCATGCTCGATAGAAGAATACTCTTGCTCGTTGAAGTGTAGCTTGCTCGAAGCCTTAATATTTAGAAGAATTAACCATTTAAGGTTCTGAAGACCTTGCTCGAATTAGTAAAACCATGCTCGATCGTCTAGGATTGCTCGAAGTCCATTCTTAGCCGTTTTCTAAGGACGTTGAGAAGATTCCAATCTTCCTTATCATAAATCCGACCCAACAATATATATATGTCTTATTAATAATAATAAAAGTTTATTTTTTTATTAAAAACCGACACTAAAATTGATGATCTCGTTGTAAAAACGTCTTTATAAATTCGCTCATAATTATTAGATGTATATTTTATATATATTTATATCTATATATACATACATATGTGTATATATATATATGTATTATTATTTTAAAAAAAAATCCTAATAAACGTATTTAACATGATAAAACGTATTAAAGATATTTTTACCACCGGTTTTCGTTAAGAAGTCCAAGATATAAATTTTACTATAACTACATATTTAAACGATTATTACAACTCAACTTAGATTTATTAAACTAAACTAATTATTTGTAAGATTTAATTATACGTTAAACAATGATTTTTATAATTAAACGATAACAATAATCTGTAGTGATCAATCGTTCAATCCATAAAATACCAAACATAATTGTAACTCAAATCATATCGAAATCCTAAATTCATTATATATGTATTATATCATCTATAATTCACTCATCATATCATTTAATTAGGATTCTTGTCGGTAATTCTCGAGGAGTGTGATTATGGTTCTTGTCGTATTCTTTTCCGTTTGGCTTAATCGATCAAGTGAGTTTGATCATTCCCCTTTTTTTATACACTGTTTTTCCAACGTTTTGGGGACAAATGCGTACTTACTCATATTTTCTATGCTATATATATACTCAAAATTGCAAACATAATTATTGTATGAATATCAGTTGAATGCTATTTGCTAATTGCTACATGTTTAATTGTTTACTTGATAACGTTTCGGAGAGGTCCAACATATCCCCTTTTGTATAGGGTTCTCATTAGTATGATCATACGACCGTCCTAGTAACCGGAGCCCGATTCGCTTGGCAAAGGTAAAACGACAACCTTAGTCATTGTAATCAATGCCCGATTTGCTTGGCAACGATTTCATTGGCAGACACGATTTGGTTATATGCATGTTTGTTATGATTAGATTGATTATTATCACATGGTTGGTTTGCGCATTTATCATTTATCAACTCTCTCTCTCTATATATATATATGCTATTATTTAATGTTTCAAAATTGGTGATCATCTCACTCAAGATATGTTGTTGACAAACTCCATTTTCTACGCATATGCAGGTTGCTTAGATTGAAGTATGGATATTTAGTCACTACCATAGGTTATATTGAAGACAAACTTAAATCTAATTGATTGTATTTATTTATTTGAATTGTTTTGTTGTATTTGATTATTGTGTGTACATTTGAATTAAAATAATTAATTAGATATTGTCACATTTTATTTATGATAGTATCTTCGAGCTGTGAGCAATCGGATCACGCCCCGGCATTTCCGCCTTAGGTTGGGGTGTGACAGATTGGTATCAGAGCCGAAGGTTATAAGATAGGTCGTTAGAAATTGTCCTAGACATATGTTAAGAACCAATACGTGCTTATCTAAACTACCTTGTGTGCTATTTAATAAATTGTTTACAGCTCGCTTAGATTAATTATTTTATTTATCTTGTTTATTTGTTGCACACACCCACAAATTCCGAGGTTATGCCTCAACTTTCAAAATCCTCTTAATTTTAGTAGATTATCTTTTATTGTGGGAAATTCTTTAAGAATTCTCGTGTTTGTTTTGATTCTTCACCTTGAGGTGTGGGAGTGTGACAAATCTCGTACAACCACATAACTTCAAGTGGTACTCGTAATCGGCTAAACGGTTATACATCCAAATTGTGTTTTCAAATTATTTTAGATGCTTAGTTGGGTGAAAAATCCATGGAAATCCATGGGCACTCCAACTATTCATTTCTTAAATCATTTTCGATTTGATTATTTTGGGTTGGAACGTATCGTCCGGGGTGGTTCCCGAGATACACCAATCACTTATTTTTGATTCGTTGATTTAATATTTAGTTGAGTCGGTTAAATGACATGTAACGCTCATGGTCCGAACAACTCCATTGATTCGATAATTCGTTAATTAGTTGGGTCAATTAAATGCCATGTACACGCTCATGGGCTGACCAACTCCATTGTTTATTACACGTTATTTGAATTGGGCCATCAAAATGCCATGGAATGCTCATGGGAGGCCAATTCACAAACTTTATGTTGTTTATTTAGTTGGGCCATTCAAATTGCCATGGAAAGCTCATGGGAGGCCAACTCATTGAACATGTTTTGTTATCTAATTTGGGATCTCTAGCTACCATGGGAAGCCCATGGAAAGCCGAACCCAATAACATTTTACTTTTGAATTTTTGTAAGCATTAGTTATTAAATTAAATATTTTAAGAAAATTATTCACATTATTTTCAATCACGACTCGTCCTCGAGTCTTCGCTAGCACTAATACATATACACACGCATCTCCATTACTTCATATCAATTCATTTCTACAACTCACCTGTTGTCTTACACATTTTCATATTTGGTCATCGTAGAATGTCTTTCTTAAGAAATCATAGTCGTAATCAACGTCGTCTGTCGGCTGCCCATGATCACCGTTTGATTGCTAGGATCACTAAAGAAATTGCTGCTGCTATGCTTGGGATTGCTACGAGTATGCCATGGAAGGAATTCAAAGAAGCTATTGCTCTTGCTGCCTCACGTCTCGATGACCCTATTGAAGATGGAACCCTACATCGCATGAACTCTAACCCTACCTCTAAAAACTCCAAAACCAAATCCTCAACTGAAGCTAAGGCTGAACCCAAACCCATTTCACGCAATGACAACTCTTCTCGTCACAAACGGAAGTTCAACTCTGCTAACCAAACCAACCCTTCACCCTCCAACCGAAATGCTCCTAACAAGAAAACCTATACCGGACTTTTCCTGTTATGCTCTACTTGTGACTATCATCATCCGACTCACTCCTTGTGCCGTCTATGCACCCAATGCAACCGTTATGGCCACCTTGCAAATACTTGTCGTGCACCATCTACTCCTAAACCCCCTACTACCCGTGCTTGCTATAATTGTGGAGATCCTAGTCATCTTCGCAATGCGTGCCCTCGACTTATCCATCCACACCAAGCCCATGCTATGCCTGCCCCCTACTACATACCTAATGTTTCTCAAGTCCCGACCTATCAACCATATCCACTGCAAACTCCTAACACCAATGTGACTCACCCTTATCCAACTCCATACCCGCAAGTTCAAGTTTACCAAGCCTACACCACCCAAACCTTACTAGTGTCGTCTTTCCAAGTTAAACCTACTTCATATACCTGCACTAACTGCTCAAGTTATTATAGATTCAACTACCTCAAGTGCTCCAAGTCAAGTGAATCACATCTACCGTAACTGAAGATGCTTGAAGACTCTAAAGATTTTTGTTGCTTTCCTATCTTAAGTTATCTTATCTTTTCATTATTGCATTGTATCGACTCTTTAGTTATTTGCGACATTTGATGATTTCAATTTGAACTATTTAAGCATTTCATTACATGAATAAAGTTTCCTTTCTCAAAATTAAACTATTAGGATCTTACATCTCTGTCTCATTACCCTATTCTCGATTATCTTAATAACACCTAAATCACCAAATCTATTTTCTTCAAGGTACAAAAATTATACTTTTAAAAGCAAAAGAGGTTTTCGAAATCTCACGGTTTTATTAATTCAACTAAATATTTATTAATTATAATTTGAAATTATATTTAGAATTATCAAAACAATTGTTTCTTTTCAAAATTTTATTTTGAATGTTTTACAACCCACATGATGGAACGAATATGCGGACCATCCGACGATAAGAGTAATTATGGATGCATACATAATTATCCAAGTCCTCACATGGAAATCATAATACGTGCAATTATGTGTCATAATCTAGAATCAAAGGTAACTTGGGTAACGATACAAATGGTGAAATGATAAGGACATGGTGGATACGCCGCTGGTATATCTTATATATGAGTGTGTATCAGATTGTCATTTGAAGCGTTGCTTCAGTTATTATAAGTTCTATGTTATGATTGTTTTCGTTAAAAGCTTAATAGTTTAAAAAATAAAAAAAAACGAGGATGTTATGGTTTTCCTTAATTTCAGAACGAAATTCCCTAAAGTAGGGGAGATTGTAACAACTCGGGTTTTCCACGTGTGAATTTTATGTCTAATACCCGACCCTTTTTATTGAGTTCGGGAAATTTATCACTAAAAAGTTTCACGTTTATCGAGGAAATATTATATGATTTATATTTGATTAGTATATTTATTTAATATATATAACTTTGGAGAATGTACATATTTAACCCAAACATAAAGTTTAATCCCATAATGTTTCCATCTCCAATCCATAAGGACTAAGATGCAATTTTTACATATTCTTTTATAACCCATATAACCAAACCCGTAATCCAAGATCCGTTAACCCGTATACTCAAACCCATGACTCGTTTAGTTACTTGAGCCTCAATTAACAATCTAAATTAAGAATAGAATCATGTTTGTGATCCTTCTTGCCAATATCGGCCTAAACAACATCAATAATTAGAAAATAAGATCCAAATTGACGTATAATTGATATATTATGAACCGTCTTAGACCTAAAAATCAATTATATATCTTAAGCTTGTTCATAATGCAATTCCTCGCGTCTGCACACTGTTAGGACCAGCGCCTACTGAAGCCCTAGGGTTAATTGTATTATCGAAGTCTGGTGATGCTCGTTTCGCTGGTCCTTGTCGTCGGCTCTGGTTGATTCAATTGGACCCGTATCTAATCATCCAACTAGGTAATAGTTTATACATTTGAGATCATTTTTATATGATTCACAATAGCCCCAAATCAATTTAAACAAACGGTTAATGGATTGATCGATTGCTAAGTTAGGGTTCTTGTTCAAAATTGGTTGAATCTGGTTGTGTTTATAATAAATTTGTTCCAGATTTTCAACAACAAAACCCCCTAGCCCAGTGGCTAGGGTGTGTGCGCTAAGGTTCTTGACTGAGGTCGCGAGTTCGACTCATGCAAGACAGTTTTTGTTGTATTTTCATATTTTTATTGTTTTTAATTCTTTTAAATGATTTGTTAAATATTATAATTAATATTAAAAATCAAATAAACAATATTTTATTCAAACCGGCGTTATCAAAGTTAAACGTTTCATGTCGACTAGTTTCGTTCCAAGTTTTTGTATATGTGTGTGTGTGTGTGTATGTCTTATTAATAATAATAAAACTTTATTTTTTTTATTAAAAACCGACACTAAAATTGATGATCTCGTTGTAAAAACGTCTTTTATAAATTCGATCATAATTATTAGATGTATATTTTATATATATGTATATATATATATACATATGTATATATATGTATGTATTATTGTTTTAAATAAAATCCTAATTAACGTATTTAACATGATAAAACGTATTAAATATACTTTTACCACCGGTTGTAAAGGCCCCGAACCCCGGGAACCCCATAGTTGGTATTCATTCAAAATACTCGTTAAAAGAATTAAACTTAAAAACAATTCACTTCATTAAAATAACCCTCTCAGAGTATAATTCAGCGGAAAACATAAATAATAAAGTAAGTTCCCAAAATTCCGGGAATGTTGCCCAAAACTAATTCGATTATATTTATAAAACCTTTTAAATTAAAATGTTCAAAAATAAAATATTCCATCCACGTATGCCCTTCACCGTCCAAGTAGCTTCGTGCACGTCCAAACGACAAGACATCCTCTTCCTAACCTGAAACTCACACTAACATGCACACAAAGTCAGCTTGAGCTGAGTGAGTTCAAGTTTTAAATAAATAACATCAGTAAATAATAATCATGATAGTCATTCCAAAAGTTTTAAAGTAAAAAGAATACATTAGTTAAACCATCATCATTGATAAATAATCATTTTCATACATACATATATATATACATATATATATATAAACATCCTTATAAGTACATCTATATATATATATATATATAAATATATATATATAACATCCAAGTAATAACATCAGGGTCGATCAAACGTACAACCCAAACACGTAACATCAGGGTCGAGCAAACGTACAATCCAAGCACGTAACATCTCATCAACGCATGCAAATACAAAGTAGGCATACGTAACATCAGTAGTCGATACGACTACAACATCGCCAAATATAGGCCATACAATAATTTATATATATATACATACTATAACATTCCAAGGCCAACTATATACTAGTAAGCCTATGTAAAATAGTTTAAACGTTTCATCAGGAAAAATTGTTTAGGTGTGCATGCTAGCCCAAAACTTAAAAGAGTAAAAAGGGGGCATTATGAACTCACCTGACACAAGACACAGATTCACCACGAGCTAGAGAATCCCTAAGTAATCCCAAAACTCAAACACCTGTCGGTTTACATTCAGTCAATACTAATGACATTAAGATGACTCGTTTATCCTACGAGACGTTCTAACATGGTTCAAGTTACCTAAACCCTCGACCTCATCAAACTTAATCACAACAGCCCCCGAGGTCTCACATTCACCAAAATGACCCGTAGGTACTCCCGGAAATAAAGAATTCTCAAATTACCCCCGGAAGCACTAGGTGATACTAATACGCGCGTTTAAGAGTCGTTTAGGCCGTTAACATCCAAATCAGCACCGTGTGGACCCATTATGATAAAATCACAGCCAACAAGTCCACACGACGCTACACGAGTCAAATGGGTCGGTAACTCGCAAGTACAACGCACCAACTACTCAATAACCGCAATTGCGCATTGTACCGACCCGTTGGAGTAACCGACAACCAATTCAGCCCCATAACTTATAAAAATGATTTTGCAATAGCCCGTACATCAAACCAAGTGTCCCCGAGCTGAATTGGTCGTTAATCACTTCAACACTCGCGTTAAACGCATCAAACTACAATTCTAGTCAACCGAACACTAACAATCTAACTACAACTAGTTGACCAATCTAATGAACACCAATGAACATGATTTTCAGGTATGATATACGGGACATACCTAGGAAGATTGTGGTGCAAAAACTCACTTCAAACAGCCTTGACAAGAACATAACTGAACAGCCACCGGTTAAGCCTAAAACGAACCTATCGATCAATAACAAGTAGAACGTGCAGATTTTAGCATGCGAAGATGCATTTAATTACATAGGATAACCTTTGAAATAAATTATTAAATTTTTACCAGACTTTAATAAATGTCTTAGGTTCATAAAAATATTTTTATTATATTTTTCTAGTGGACACAAAAATTATAAAAATTCCTCCAATACAGCAAGATACGTGCAGCTATTTCAGTGCGCAACAAAATGGTTTTATTTTTATAAATTTCATTACCCAACCAAATTAAACGATTTCAATTGGGTTTGATTCTCAACTCAAAATATTAAGTTCCAGAAGTGGAACCAACTAATTTGGACTTGTTGAAAGGAGTTATGATGTCCGGAAGATAGACCAGAGTCCGTCATCCCGCATCAGCTTTGACACTCGATTTATAAATTCATAGAAATCATTCAAATCTCGTCCAAAAATTACATATTATACCTTTCTGGAAACTAGACTCAAAGTAGAACATCATGGAATCAAGAATCGATCAAAAACAATGGATTATCATCGCGTTAAAGACCCTACAATAAACGTATACGAATCTGTTAGCAAACTGTTATCATCAAAACACAACCCTAACGTGTTCGATAATGGGTTTAATGGTGAAAAAGACTTGCATGGACGATAGACTAACCTTTAATTGAAGTTTTACGCTCACGACTTGGCGGGAAACAAAGAAAAATCACAGGGGGGGGGTTCTCTTGGCCGATCGGCTTAATGGGGCTAGGGTTAGGATTTTTTTTTATTTTTTTTATGATATAACAAAATGTTACACACTAGCCCTCAAAGTTTAAGGGATATGGCAACTTTGAAGAAAAGGTTAGATAACTTAACATACCGGGAAATGGTCGGGTCAACGAAAGATGCCGGATAACTCCCAAGAACTATACATACTCTACATGCAGGAAATCATTAAACCGAAAAAAAAAATTAGCGGGCGTTACATAACGCCTCATGAACACAAGTACACACACACAAGTCCAAGGCTTAGTCCTAAAACAAGTTTTCTCAAAAGCAATTTCAAGTAATTTTCAAATTCAGTTTTTCGATATTTCTTCACATAAAGATGGTTCTATATGGCGGGTATGTAGTAACCGGAAGGGGGACGTTCTTGTTTTCCAAGTTCTTGACACCATGGAAATCTAAGGATAAGCAATGCACTTATATCCAATCAAAATCGGACCTGGTTGCTTACATGGAGAGTTCGGGAAGGGCATGAAACTTATTAGGCCCAAACGTACCACACCAAACGCCATACGAAATCACAGTTTTATCTTTTCAACCATGACCATGTCCTCTTTGTGATAAGGATATGGTTACACTCCTTAGGATGTCACACAAGTCATGGTGGTTCATGCGACGTGTGACTCCAACCCTCAATGTTTTACAATGTGTTTTAACTAAAAGTCTGACAAGTCGTGGTGATACACGAATAATCAGCTTTTGGTTTGATTTGATTACGCATTTTGATTTATACGTTTTAACTGAAAGTTTGTCAAGTCGTGGTGATACATGAATACCCAACTTTCGGTTCGATTTGATTACACATTTTTATTCTTTTTGGAACATACAAATTATGATGATTCATACAACGTGTGATTCCGAATACTCAATCGTTTTTATTGTGGCTTTGACAAGTCATTGGGATATGCGAATACTCGAGTTTCAATTTGTTTTCTGTGTTTATATTCATTGAAATTGCTAAAAGTCATGCTAGTACATAAATTATTGAATATCAACCCATTTTCTTAATTCATAAATTCAATAATTATAATTTGAAAAATTCGAAAGGTCATGGTGATAGATGAATAGTCAAGTTTTAATTCGTTTTCCCGAGTTTATATACTCATAAAAATTTCTAAAAGTTGTACTATTACACGAAATGTCGAGTTTCAACCCGTTTCCTTTATTTTAATTCGAAAGGTCATGGTGTCCGAATCCCGGGAATCCTACAGTTGGTAATCACGTCCACAAATTCACAAAAATTAAAAACCAAATAATTCATTTTATTTAAAACCAGTTCAGAGTAAATAACAGCGGAAAAAGTGTAAGTATTTAAAAATCCCAAACACGGGTACAGGTGTCCAAAATCAAATGTAAATAAAATATTTGTTTTGTTTGAAATCCTTGACCAGAAATGCCTTCAACCTCCCGAGTAGCATCCAGCACGTCCAAGCGGTAGCATCCACTTCTTAACCTGAAAGTCAATCTAACATTCACACAAAGTCAGCTTGAGCTGAGTGAGTTCAAGTTTTCATAAACGACATTCATAAAAAATTTAAATTTCATGAGTATGGAATGTAGGGGAAAATCGTGGGTCCATAAAATCATAAATGGCTTTCCTTAACCAAATCATAAGTAAATAAAACATTAAACATCTTTTCACGCAGCACGGGCCTCTTCACCCCGGGTCTTCCCCGAGTAATATATTTTACCCAGCCGCGATTTAACCAAAACCGTTAAAATTATGCAACACGAACCTCCTCACCCCGGGTCATCCCCAAGTAATATATTTGACTCGGTCACAGTTTAATAAAACAAAATCACGCAACACGAGCCTCCTCACCCCGGTCATCCCCAAGTAATATATTTGACTCGGTCGTGGTTTAACATACCAAACACGTGATACGGGCCTCCTCACTCTGGGTCTTCCCCAAGTAATATATTTGACCCTACCACGGCTTATAGAACGGCGGGCCTCCTCACCCCGGGTCTTCCCAAAGTAATATATTTGACCCAGCCGCGTCATAAACATGCAACACGGGCCTCCTCACCCCGGGCCCAATACTTTGGCCCAAGACCCAACAACTTGGCCCAAGGCCCAACACTTGGCCCAAGGCCCAAAAACTTGGGCCGAGGCCCAACCCAAACCCAATTACTTTACCTCAGCCCCTAAAACCTTTCAACTAACCAAATCCACCGATTAAGCCTAAAACGAACTTATCGATTAATAACGAGTAAAACATGTAGATTTTAGCATGCGAAGATGCATTTAATTACTTAGGATAACCTTTGAAATAAATTATTAAATTTTTACCAGAATTTAATAAATGTCTTAGGTTTATAAAAATATTTTTATTATATTTTTCAATTGGACACAAAAATTATAAAAATTCCTCCAACACAGCAAGGTACGTGCAGCTATTTCGGTGCGCAACAAAATGGTTTTATTTTTATAAAATTCATTACTAAACCAAATTAAACGATTCCAATTGGGTTTGGTTTCTAACTCAAAATACTAACTTCTAGAAGTGGAACCAACCAATTTGAACCTGTCAAAAAAAGGTTATGACGTCGGGAAGACAGACCAGAATCCGTCATCCCGCATCAGCTTTGACACTCGATTTTATAAATTTATAAAAACCATTCAAATCTCGTCCAAAAATTACGTATTATACCTTTCTGGAAACTAGACTCAAAATAGAACATCATGGAATCAAGAATCAATCAAAAACAATGGATTATCATCGTGTTACAGACCCTACAATAAACGTATACGAATCTGTCAGCAAACTGTTATTATCAAAACTCAACCTTAACGACCAATAAGCGCGTTAATATGATCAATTAAGGTGTAAAAGACATGGGGAATCATAAAACCGACCTTGAATTGAAGTTTGGACGGCCGGACGGTGGCTGATTGCACGCAAAACGAGGAGGGAAGGGGGAGGGGAGGGCGCCGATCGGAAGTTTGGGTTAGGTTAGGGTTTAATTTTTTTTTTACATAAAATATAATAACAATAAAACATTTTGGCCCCTCCACTTTATTAAGAGTTGAACTTGCACGAAAAGTTAAGCAAGATACGTTTACGGGGTGGAAAGGAGCTCTCGGAAGAATGCCGGGTCAAGCCCGGAAGGTGTACACAACGCTACAAGGTTAAACCTTTTATTGGAAATTTACGGACGTTACACATGGTGATACATGAATCGTCGAATTTCATTCATTTCCTTTATTTATATATTCATTTACTGTTTTGGGTTAAAACTGAAAATTCAAAAAGTCGTGGTGATACATGAATAGTCAATTTTCAATACTCATTTTCGCATGTGTTTTAAAATTGAGAATTTGAAAAGTCATGGTGATGCATGAATTGTCGATTTTCAATTCATTTTCTTTATATAATTCGCTTATTATTATGGTTTTATTTGAAAATTTGAAAAGTTATGGTGGTATATAAACACTCGATTTTCAATTTGATTTCATTACTCAAATTAGTTTTGAATTAGTTCTATGTTTCTATTTCAAAACTTGATATATTTTTCGTATGTTTATTCGAAAACTTACGAGATTAGTATTATTGAAATGCAAAAACTCATACTGACTCATGAGCACTTCGATTTCGATTTCAAATTTTGTTTCATGCGATTGTACTTCTTATTTATTTTCATATTTATAGATATATTTCAATTTTAGGAATCTCTCATGTAACGTTTTTTTTTATTTTGATATGAATTTCATATTTACGTCCGATGTCCCGCGAATTGTCTACGCTTCATGCCTTCTCGTTTTTCCTCGGCGTTGTACTCGAAACGCAACCCACAAAACGACAACCTAAATCATCAAACAATTGACCGTCGCAATCCCGACCGTGACAAACCAAGATTCATTAGCAACCACTACAGTACATTCAAACCTCAAACCTATCCCTAAGTAAATCCAAACCGAACCTAACTCTTGGATACTCAAACCCAACCCAACCAAGATATTTACACGAGAACCCACCCTTTGTATAACATGTACGATTCCCCCACTCCGCTACTGCAATGTCGAAATGTCCCAAATAGTGTTAAATTCGGGGAACTCATCAACTTTTGTCTCATAACAATGCATACCTTTATTCCCACGACCTGTTACCCAACCATTTATCCCCCACCTTCTGCCTTATCTCATGCTCGAACTTCAAACTCGCTACGATTGCAGTAACTCGAGCACACCCGTTATAAGGCTTCACTTGTTTCCGCCATACAAAACCTTACCCCACGTCCCTTGACCTCTCAAGGGTTTAGTTGATTTTCGACTTCAATACTTCGCCATTTCAAAATTGCTATTAATTCTTGCACTCTTTTCCACATTTAGTCCTTTTACAAGCATTTTTTTTCGTGAAATTTCAAATCTTTATTATTTAAAAAAATCATTAATAAATATATATTACGTTATATGAAATATATTCAAGTAGTTTTTGAATCAAAAGAACTTTTCGAAAATTCAATGGTTCACTACTACTGCTACTGTTACTGCTACTACTGCTGCTACCGCTACTACTGCTGCCACCGCTACTACTACGACTACGACTACGACGACGAGTGCCACTACGACTACGACCACCACCACCTCCAATAAAACTATTAAAAGCAAATAAAATATTTCGCTTTAAACAATTCTGAAGCCGCGAGGCTATTATATTACCATCAACGAGTTATTTTATCTAGCAACCTCTATTTTCCTAAAACGTCACCCAATCGGGAAATCCTTTACATCAAAAGTTTTCCAAAGTTTTCTAACTAGCTAAGTATATATGCAAGATTACTATCAAAAATTTCCTTTGAGTTTTAAACATCGCATCCCTACAAACGATTTTTACAAACAACGTTTTCAATCATTTCTGTTTCCCCCTTTTGTCAATGCCAAAGAGTTTCGGATTATTAAACCGTACCACCGCCCCACAATAACCTTCATACCGCAAAACCCATTTCGAGAAGACGGGCATCGCAAGTTACCTTTTTGTGTTCCTTTCTTTCATATGTTATAGATATTTTTCTGTTTAGGCATTCTCATGAAGTTTTAAATATCGAGTTCCTTTCAAAGGTTGTCTACAAAGTTAATATCGAGTTTGATTATTCGTTAATTAGTGAACTATTTCCATTTATAAATACCTTCTGGATCGGTTTACTTTGTTATTTCAATCTCGTGGTCCATAACCGATTTTCCATAAACATAATCGTTTAGTGGAAGTTGTAGACTATGAGCATGTTTATACACAGGTTGAGTTTATTTTTATTACACGAATTGTTTAGTCATATTGTTCTATTTCCACTCAACGTTTTGTTCGAATGATTTTGTTATTCATAATCCTAATATTATACCAATTTGTGATCAATATCTTAATTCGATCTTGAAGTTTCAATTATTTTCTTCTCAATGTTTTATCAATTTGGGGCCAATGTTTTATTTTGATTCCGAAGTTGAAATTATTTACTAATCTCAAATGTAGTCCTTATTCATGTTGATATTTTCAATTGTTCATCGAGTCATTTTTTACTCAAAGAACTTGATTCTTTTACTAGAGTTATGTTTATTCTATCCCAATGCTTATCGACTTACGTGTTTACATTATGTAGCTCAATGCTACGTTTACTTAACATGTTATTCTCAACTTTATTATTTCATGTTCATGATTTCAATTGATGTCATCTGTTATTTCATGCTATTCAAGAGTTTCACGCATTTTGTTTGGTAAATATTATTTGTATCTCTAAAACTTCAAAAATTTCTTATTCTCGTTTATCCTTAACCTTAAGGATCGGTTTCTATAGTTTATTAAATTTTGATCTGTATAGTTTATCGTTCTAGAATTCTAAAGTTTCCACACAAGGACTTATTATATTTTAAACCCACACAATGGGACGGATTGTGTGGACCATCAGACGATAAGGGTAATTATGGGTCGACACGTAATTATCCAAGTACTCGCATGAAACATATAATAAGTACGTTGTGTGCAATAACTCGAAAGCTAGAATGAGTTTAAAAGATGGGACAAATGAAATATGATAAGGGCATGGTGGATACGCCGCTGGTACATCCTATATATAAGTGACCTAGCCATATTCCCATTTATGGCGTCTTTCGGGTCATTCAAAGATAGACGTTATTGTTTTTATCTAAATATGTATATAAAAATCGTTAAAACTTTTAAACAACTCCCCATATGAGTTGTTTTCTTTTAAAATTTTATTTTATTTTTATTTCGAGAAGAAATTTCTAAAAGTTGTGAATCCTATAATATTCGTTACTTTTAAAACCCGAAAACCCGACCCACTTTAAATTTTCGGTTTTGTTTATAAAAATATATATATCTTAAGTTTGTTTAATTTATTTGACATCTGTTATTTTCGTTAAACCGATCCGTTTCGCAGTTAGAAGCATTCTTGTTTATCGTTCATCACTATCATAATGTTCATGAGAAATTACGTTATTGTTCTCTCGTTTACTTTTGTTTTCATTTGGTACAATTAATGAAGTTCCGGGATTGAAAGTTTTACGCTTAAACAATTCGCTAACTATTTCGGGCAAAATATAAAAAACCCAAGCCTGCAAACTTCTATTTCATCATATAAAGCATTTCAAAATCCTAGGTTCACTTTGTAAATTATTTTAATTTAAGTTTTTAAAGGTTATTGGTAGTTGGAGGACAGAATATGTAAAATTGCATTTGAAATAATAATAAAATAGCCAACCCTAAACCCACCCAGCCCCCACCATACGTTTTTCCGATGAAGACCCAATTTCGGTGAGGAGCAGCTCCGGCGACCTTCTTTCCAGCCGTAATCTCCGTCTTTTAACCCTTATGTTTAGGATAACGAGCTTAGACAACAATAATAAACATCAATCAACATATTAATTGAGTTATAACGTACTAATAACGTCCAATAAATCCGTGACCATCGCCGGAAAATCGGCAAAATCAGTAATGACTAATTAACGTGTTTATGTTTCAATTACTAGTATAAATAGGACCCTAACCCCAAGCTAAACTCACACATCACCTTAAATCTCGCTAATATACACTCTTTAATTCCCGATTGATCTTCCAAAGTTCGGCTCCCGTGAAGTGGTGTTCTTCGTTAAAACAAGTCCTCACCAGGTAATCTTTATATGGATTTTGCTAGTTTAGAATGGACAATTAAAACCCCTAACATGAATTGAATGGACATTGAATAGATTTCACAAATCAGATCGTTGGGTTCTTATGAAGATGATGAACATGTTATTGTGTTTTTTTATATTTCAGTTTCTGCTTTAAAAACAAGAGAACCAGCTTGGTATGGTGGTTAAGCCTTTGAGCTAATGAACCACAGACCCGGGTTCGAACCCAGGTCATGGTGGTTTTGTTTCTTTTTTTAGCCTTTTAATTAAACCACTTAAAACTTTTAAAAATCATAATAAATAATAAATCAATAAAAGCTATTTTTTGTTTAACCAAATAAAAATTTTATAAATTAAATATAAATTATATTTCATATTTTCTCCACTAAAAAACAAAACTTACTTTCTCGTAACCTCATGATTTAAATCCATCCGTTAACATAAACCATAAACTTTAATTGTTTAATGTATTTCATTAAGACCTTTAAATTTAATTTCGACTCGTAAACGTTAGTCCGAGTTTTACGAATATCATGTCTTGTATACTTTCCCGTTAAGATAGTAATCAAATAATAATAACATAAAATTTCGTTAAAACGTAAAATACTATTAAAATAAAATGGGTAAACATAATAATAAAATATTAATTAGTTCGTTAGCTTTAACTTGTAAGACCCCGAATCCCGGGAATCCTACAGTTGGTAATCACATCCACAATTTCCCCAAAAATTTAAAACCAAACGTTCATTTTATTTAAAACCAGTTCAGAGTAATTTAACAGCGGAAATTCATAACATCAAAAATTCTCCAAACCGGAAAAATACCAAATGATAAACAGTAGGAAAAGTGAAGTATCTAAAATCCCAAAATTTAATATAAAGTGAAGTGTTTGTTTTATTTTAAAGTCCTCGTCTAGAAATGCCTTCAACTCCGAGTAGCATCCAGCACGTCCAAGCGGTAACATCCACTCCTTAACCTGAAAGTCAATCTAATATACACACAAAGTCAGCTAGAGCTGAGTGAGTTCAAGTTTTCATAAACAATAACTCATACTTTATTTCAAAGTTATAGTTCTAAACATCAGAGAGGATAATAATAAAATAAATAAATATAGTTCACCAAATAATACATTCATCTTCGAACACACGTACACGGGCCTCTCCACCACGAGTCAAGACTCGAGTAATATATTTGACCCGGATGTGGTAAGACCTAAGAACGTGACACGAGTCTCTCCACCACGAGTTAAACCCGAGTAATATATTTGACTCGGTCACAGCTTACACATCCAAACACGTGATACGGGCCTCTCCACCACGAGTACAACCCGAGTAATATATTTGACCCGATCACGGTTTAACATACAACTGGCCTCTTCACCATAGGATTTTAAAATCCCGAGTAATATATTTGACCCGCCAAAATGATGATCACACCACACGGGCCTCTCCACCACAGGATTTGAAAACCCGAGTAATATATTTGACCCGGCGTAATCACCATGCACACACACATCAATAAGCCTACTCACATCATTCTTAGTCACAAGGAACTAAATGTCTTCACACAACCTTAGGCTATAAGGTAACACATACTCATACATATATATGATCCCGAAATATACCACATCGTAAGTAAACCATCCTTAGTCACGAATGGCTAACTAACATCACTAATCATAGGCCATAGGGTAATACATGCACATACATACATACATACATACATACATACATACATACATACATACATACATACATACATACATACATACATACATACATATCATCCCAAAATATACCATATTGAAAGCAAGCCTATGGGCCATAAGGTAATATGTAATAATCAGTTCAATACATGAACTAAGTAAATAGGTCTACTCGTATTCAATTACTACCTAGCCCATTAACATACTCGAGTCTAGACCATAACCAGGTATATAACCATAAGGAATTTATGACCAAACGAGTCTAAAATATCCTAAGGCACAGAATGTAACTCACACTGGGTTTTCATAATTACACAAACATTATCAAAACAGTACAATGATCTTCCAATTGTTTTAACGAGTAAAATCGGGTAAAACTGTAATTGAGTGTGTATGCCATCCCAAAACATAAAAAGAGTTAAAAAGGGGCATCATGAACTCACCTGACACAAGGTATGATTTCACCACAAGCTAGAGGATCCCTACATATCCCCACAACTCAAACTCCTGTCGGTTTACATACAATCAATAACATCGAGATGACTCGTTTATCCTATGAGACGTTCTAACATGGTTTGAGTTACCTAAAGCCTCGACCTCATCAAACTCAATCACAACAGCCCCTGAGGCATTACATTCACCAAAAAGACCCTTAGATACTCCCGGGAATAAAGAATTCCCAATTTACCCCCAGAAGCACTAGGTGACACTAACACGCGCGTTTAAGGGTTGTTTAGGAAATTAACATCCAACTCAGCCCCGTGTGGACCCAATATGATTATTTCACAGCCAACAAGTCCACACGACACTACACGAGTCCAATGGGTCGGTAACTCGCAAGTACAACACACCAACTATTCAATAAACGCAATTGTTCGTTGTACCGACCCGTTCGAGTAACTGACAACCAATTCAGCCCCATAACTTATAAAAATGATTTTTCAACAGCCCGTACATCAAACCAAGTTCCCCCGAATTGAATTGGTCGTTAATCACTTCAACCCTCGCATTAAACGCATCAAACTACAATTCTAGTCAACCAAACACTAACATTCAAACTACAAATAGTTGACCAATCTAACGAACACCAATGAACATGGTTTTTTAAGTATGTTACATGGGACATACCTAGGAAGATTGTGGTGAAAAAACCTCGGCCGAAACTGCCCAATTGGACAGCCACTCGGTAAACCTAAAACAAGCGGTTTAACGACGAATAAACGAGCCATAAGGATGAATTAAGGTGAAAAAGAGTTGTAGACATCTAATACCGACCTGGAATTGAACGTTTGGAGGCTGGATGATGGCTGGTTGCACGAAGATCAAAAAGAGAAGGGGGTGGGGTGCGCCGATCGGTGGTAGGGTTGGGGTTAGGGTTTAATTTTTTTTATATAAAATATAAAAACAATATAACATTCTGGCCCCTCCACTTTACTAAGGGTTGAACTTGCACGAAAAGCTAAGTAAGATACATTAACGAGGGTGGCAAGGAGCTCTCGGGAGAATGACGGGTCAAGCCCGGGAGGTTCACACAACACTACAAGGTTAAACCTTTTATATGAAATTAACGGACGTTACAAGTCTAGCCCCTAAAAATGGGATTCGTCCCCGAATCCCGCCACACCGGAACAAGCACGGATTGAGACAATTCAAAACATCACATCATACACAGAACGGGTATAAATAGCACCCCTACTAATGATATCGTACTACTTCCTAGCCAAACAATTACACACGAAAGCATTCGAGAGGGAGATAAATGGACAGTGCAATTTTAACAAATAAAACGTTTACAATGGGTTACATGAAATGGTGTCTACATCCTCCTTTGTCTCCTTCATCGAGATACTAAAGGCACTCGCCTTAACCTTCGATCTTTCTTCCATTTTCCCCATCGAGGAAGTCCCCTGCTCAAATTCCCCTGCCCTATTGGTATGGCAATTTGACGCTAAATGTCCAGACCCCCTACATCGGAAACAAATCAAAGTCGGGCACTCATAGCTGGTGTGTCCAGTCTTTCTAAAACGAAAACTGGGCATAGCCCCAGGCCTGCATTCCCCCTATGCGGTTTCCCGCAATTCCTGTTAGTGCATAATGTCTATTGCTAGGGTCTTTGATGTATTAGATATGATTGTGTAGAACTGAAATGTCAAATGTATAGTTTATGTTTGTTAGTCAACGCATAAGTCTTCAAGTCAACATATATCATATGCGGCGTATATGATATGCGCCATATATCTTATACGGATTTGATGAGCTTGTTCATGTGTCCTATAAATAGAGGACTTATGCGTTATTATGTAAACTTTTGGGTGAATGTTAGAGTGAGAGAGTAGAGAGAGAAAGTTGCTACAAAGTCATATCTTGTAATCTTTGAAGTTATCAATGAAGAATATGCTTAATGTTTACTTGTTTTGTTCACTCTCAATGGATTCCGCACTTTGAGATACAAGCTGTAACATCTAGAGATCCTAATTGTTGTATACATCAGCATGGCAGCTCTCTTTCAGGTGGTATCAGAGCTTTATGGCTCGTTACTCCCTTGAACATCACAAGTTTTCAAGATTTTTGTCTCTATCTACTAATTCAACCGTTAAACGTCATTCAATTTTTCACAAGACATTCCTTACCTATCCGTGACAAATCCTTCAAGTTTACACTCAATTTCTACATCATTTGAACCTCTAAATTGTCAAAATTCCAAAAAGATGTCTTTTAGCGGATAAGTCATATCAACGCATATGTTATTCACGTATAACATATCCGGCATTTAACATATACGTCGTATATGTTATAAGGTGAAAAACATATACGTTTGTATACATATTGACCACATCTTATACGTTGACATACACTTATCCGTTAACAAACATTTACATTCCATACTTATACGTTGACCTTCTTTGACCAAAATGGAAAACTTTAGTGCGTTTGTGTCACAGCCTTCTGCATTGCTTCAGAGTATTAATCTCGAGAACAAAATGGGAACTTCAAACAAGCCACCTAAGCTTCTTTGTATGGAAGATTATCCGTATTGGGCTGACAAGTTTGAAACATACGTACAAGCTTTGAACTATGAAACGTGGACGGCTGTTGCGGAAGAATACATTATCCCAAAGAATGAAAATGGGAGCAATTACAGGTTGTTACAAATTGCTGAACGTGACAAAGATCAGTTCTTAAGAGAAAAGAAGATGTTGAATTTGTTTCAACAAGCCATTAAAGCTGAAAATTTTCAATTACTACAACACAATGGCTCGTGCTACTCAATTTGTCAAGCTCTACTAAACAAAGACAGAGGAAACCCTGATATGAGGAAAAGCAAGATGACACTGCTGAAGAAAGAGTTTGAAATATTTACTCAAGTTAAAGGGGAAACTTTTGCATAATTGGTTGAAAGATATTGCCACTTGGTGAATGAAATGAAAAGGTTAGGCATTGACAAGCCTGATTATGAGTACATTGATAAGCTGGCTGACGCACTTCCTAACGAATGGGGCACTTTCATAATGATCCAACAGTCAAATCCTGTTACATATGCCCGATTAAACCTTGCTAGATTTATTGAAAAGCTTGAGGCACATGAATTAGAATTTAGGAAAAAGCAGAAGATGAAATCAACAGCAGTTTCACAAGATGTTGGGTTGTATTTTAAAGGTTCACAATCTGCTACTTCTTCAAATCCTAAAATTCCCACAGCTTTTTGTGTTGAGACAACTGGACAAGGTTGTGTTTCTAATGTTAAGGATACTCCACATTTCAGTAGTAGTTATTCTGGAACGATTCCAGTATCTCAAGTTTCTATCACACAAGATCCTGATATTGTACAGTGCAACATTGCTGTAAATCTGAAGAATACAGGAAACTTGACCACTAACACTGTAAAGGAACATATGGCATTCCTTGGATCAGTTTTAGAATCATACGAATTTCTGGTTGCAGGACGTATTGGAAATTATAATATGACAAAAGAAGACTACGACCAGATTGATCTTGAAGAAATGGAAATGAGAGATATACGGTGGTGCATGGCAAGTGTGATTAGAAGGGCTCAAAGGTTCAAGGAGATAACCGGTAGAAATGTGCTAGATGGATCAACATCAAAGTTGGGTTTTGATAAATCTAAGGTGAGATGCTTTAGGTGCAAGGAAAAAGGACAATTCAAGAAGGAGTGTACAAGCAGAAATGTGGATGATAATACTACAAATCCCTTTGGTAGGGATTACTACAAACAGGCAATTTATTACAGAACTGAGGCAGAATCATCAAAAAGCAAGAAACCGACAGAAGCATCAACTTCACAACAAAAAGCTGCTCCAGCTCAGATGGACGAGGGTTTCGATTGGAACTTGGTGTTCCAAGCAAATGTTGCAGAAATGGTGGATGAAAAGGTTATTGATAATGTTAAGACTGTGATTAAAGTGGTTGAGGACAAAGGGAATGTTTGTATTAAAAAAGAAAAGAGTATGAATAAGAATGATGAATGTGAAAAGGTTGATCAAGTGGATGATCAGAAGACTTCAGATGGCGAACTTCCACGAACATATGATAAAATTCATGAGGTTCCTTCTGACTATTTGATTTCATTATTTCCACATGAAAGCTTGTGTTTCAAATCGCAGGGGGGGTTCTCTTAGCCGATCAGCTGCACCTAATGGCGCTAGGGTTAGGATTTTTTATTTTTTTATGATATAACAAAATGTTACACACTAGCCCTCAAAGTTTATGGGATATGGCAACTTGGAAGAAAAGGTTAGATAACTTAACGTACCAGGAAGATGGTCGGGTCAACGAAAGATGCCGGATAACTACCAAGAAATATACATACTCTACATGTAGGAAATCTTTAAACCGAAAAAAATTAGCGGGCGTTACAAGTCCACCCCCCTTACAATGGGATTCGTCCCCGAATCCCTAAGCGACAGGAACAACTGCGGATAGAGTTTCATCATCTCGTCTTCGGACTCCCAAGTAGCCTCAGAACCCCTATGGTGCCTCCACTGCACCTTCACCTGCCTAACCACTTTATTTCTCAGACGCCTTTCCTGACGGTCAAGAATAGCAATAGGTTCCTCAACGTAGTTCAGCTTATTGTCAAGCTCAATATCCTCAAGAGGCACATGGGCCTCCTCATCCACTAAACATTTCCTAAAATGGGACAAGTGAAAAGTAGGATGAATCCCCGCGAGCTCCTCGGGCAATTCCAACCTATACGCTACCTCACCAACACGGGACAATATACGAAATGGACCAATAAACCTTGGACTAAGCTTACCCCTCTTACGAAAACGAATGATACCCTTCCAAGGAGAAACTTTCAACATAACCCGATCCCCAGCCTCAAACACAATAGGCCTTCGCCTTTTATCCGCATAAGACTTTTGACGATCCTGAGCGGCCTTCATAAAAGCCTTAATCTTATCGAGCTCCTCAGTCATAGCCTCAACCACCTCCAAACTACCCAACTGCTTCTGACCAATGGAACCCCAACAGACTAGAGTCCTACACCTCCTATCATACAACATCTCAAACGGTGGCATCCCAATCGCGGCATGATAACTGTTATTATACGAGAACTCTACCAACGGTAAGTGACGATCCCAACTACCACCAAAATCGATAACACAAGCCCGCAACATATCCTCAAGAGTCTAAATGGTCCTCTCGGACTGACCATCCGTCTGCAGGTGATAAGCGGTACTGATGAGGGGTTTGGTACCCATCTCCTCATGAAATTTATTCCAAAACCTGGAGGTAAAGCGTGTATCCCTATCCGAAACAATAGATACCGGCACCCCGTGCCTAGAAACGATCTCACGAATAAACACATCAGCCAGCTGCTTAGAATTAAATGTTTCTCGAATCGGCAAGAAATGAGCGCTCTAGGTCAATCTATCAGCGATTAACCAAATGGTGTCATAACTACCACTAGTAGTACAAGGCAGTTTAGTCACAAAATCCATCGTAAGATGCTCCCATTTCGACTCAGGTATTTCCAATTGTTGAAGTTTCCCGAACGGCTTCTGGTGCTCGGCCTTAACTTGTAGACACGTCAAACACTTACTCACATACTGAGCCACCTCAACTTCATCGCAGGCCACCAACAATTCTTTTTCAGGTCTTGGTACATCTTGGTCGTGCCCGGATGAACGGAATAGCGCGACTTGTGTGCTTCATTCAAAATTTTACCTCTTAATCCCCCATACCTATAAACTCCCATCCTTATACTTCACCCCATCACCGACATCTTCCAACAACTTTTTCTGACTCCAAATACATTCTGACATAATCCATTCCACCTGCAGAGCTTCATTCTGGACGTTGGCTATTTGCTTTAAAATATCGGGTTTAAGAATTCATTGATAAGATTTCACCCGAATAGGTTTCGGTCTCTCCTTCCGGATTAACGTGTCGGCCACCATGTTGGCCTTACCGGGATGGTACATAATCTCTAGGTCATAATCCTTAATCAATTCCAACCATCGACGCTGTCGCATATTCAGTTCCTTTTGTTCAAAGAAATACTTTAAGTTCTTATGATCGGTATAGATAACGTAAGGAACACCGTACAAATAATGCCTCCACAACTTAAGCGCAAACACAACCGCCGCCAGCTCCTAGTCATGAGTAGGATAATTCGCCTCATGAGGCTTCAACTGCCGTGAGGTATAAGCGATGACTCGGCCTCGCTGCATTAGAACACACCCAAGTCCCTGGTAAGAGGCATCAGAATAAACCACTAAATCATCGATGCCATCGGGTAAGGCTAGAATCGGGGCATGCGTCAACCTGTTCTTCAATTCGAGAAAAGCCTCCTCCTGCTCAATACCCCAAACGAACTTAACACTCTTCTTAGTCAACTTGGTCAATGATGAAGCAATTTTTGAAAAATCGAGAATGAAGCGACGGTAATACCCCGCCAAGCCCATAAAGCTACGAATTTCGGTTGGAGACTTAGGAGATTCCCATTCGTTTACGGCTTCCACCTTTGCAGGGTCAACCAAAATACCACTCGGGTTAATAACATGACCCAAGAACTGAACCTCACGTAACCAAATGAAGCACTTAGAAAATTTCACATACAATTTGTTCTTTTGCAGAGCTTCCAAAACTTCCGCAAGATGACCGGCGTGATCGGATTCACTTTTGGAATACACTAGAATGTCGTCGATGAACACAATAACCGAACGATCAAGCATCGGCCTACACACCCGGTTCATAAGATCCATGAATGCAGCCGGTGTGTTGGTCAAGCCGAAAGACATCATAAGAAATTCGTGGTGCCCATAACGAGTACGGAAGGCATTCTTAGGAATATCCTCCTCCTGAATTTTCAACTGATGATACCCGGACCTAAGGTCGATCTTCGAGAACCAACTAGCTCCTTGGAGCTGATCAAATAAGTCGTCGATCCTTGGGAGAGGGTACCGATTTTTAACTGTGATCTTATTCAATTCACGGTAGTCAATGCACATTCGCATGCTACCGTCCTTCTTCTTAACAAACAGGACCGGGGCACCCCAAGGTGAGATGCTTGGTCGAATGAAGCCCTTGTCGAGAAAGTCTTCCAACTGGGCCATAAGTTCTTTCATCTCATTCGGTGCTAGACGATAAGGGGCTCGAGCAACGGGTTTTGCGCCCGGCACAAGATATATCTGGAACTCTACCTCGCGGTCCGGCGGCACATCTGACAAATCATCTGGAAATACATCCGAGAAATCCCGAACGATAGGAACATCACCGACGGTAGCCCTAGACACAGAAAAAGATTTTCCTACGGCGACCTCGACCTCAAACACATCGACTACGCGCTCGGGTGATTTATTCAACGAGGAACAGAAAGCGGTAGACACAAAACTTCTACTGGCGCCCGAATCAAATAAGACTGACGCCTGTAATTCATCAAGTGAAAGGTATCTGGGATAACATTACGCTCATACTTAGCTAAACAGTTGCACACGCATTCTTGAAGGAGCGAGGAATTTAAGCGGTCAAGTACCAAGGAACCCAGAGTGACAGCATGCTACGACTTATCTAAACAATTACGCGCAAAGCGTTCGAGAGGATGGGAAATGAACAAGAGAATTTAGGGAATAAGATAAACTTTAACGCTAACGACTCGAGAGTTAGCCAAATCCTATCCCTAACATAGTCAGACACAAGTGGTATTAAAAACATGGAAGGTAAGGGTAAACTGCTAATAACGTTGATCAAGTGTTATTAGTCGTTTACTTCACCGGCCCGTCCTAAGCACCCCCTGCCCCTAACCACATTAGCATTCTATCTAACACTTAAATAGTTCATCACATACTGGAAACTTTAAAATTCAAAGGAATGACTAAACAATTTAAAGTTACCTCTTGGCGTGAGCTACTCGCTGTGGGCATACTAGTCTCTTTTCTTACAGTTCGAGTCCAAGCATTCGAGGATGCTCGAATCCCTCGAACCATGGCTCTGATACCAACCTGTAAGGCCCCGAACCCCGGGAACCCCACAGTTGGTATTCATTCAAAACACTCGTAAAAATAATTAAACTTAAAAACAATTCACTTCATTAAAATAACCCTCTCAGATTATAATTCAGAAGAAAACATAAATAATAAAGTAAGTTCCCAAAATTCTGGAAATGTTGCCCAAAACCAATTCGATTATATTTATAAAACCTTTTAAATTAAAATGTTCAAAAATAAAATATTCCATCCACGTATGCCCTTCACCGTCCAAGTAGCTTCGTGCACGTTCAAGCGATAAGGCATCCTCTTCCTAACCTGAAACTCACACTAACATGCACACAAAGTCAGCTTGAGCTGAGTAAGTTCAAGTTTTAAATAAATAACATCAGTAAATAATAATCATAATAGTCATTCCAAAAGTTTTAAAGTAAAAAGAATACATTAGTTAAACCATCATCATTGATAAATAATCATTTTCATACATACATATATATATATATATATATATATATATATATATAAACATCCTTATAAGTACATCTCTCTATGTATATATAAATATATATATAACATCCAAGTAATAATAACATCAGGGTCGAGAAAACATACAACCCAAACACGTAACATCAGGGTCGAGCAAACGTACATCCAAACGTACAACCCAAACATGTAACATCAGGGTCGAGCAAACGTACAACCCAAACACGTAACATCTCATCAACGCATGCAAATACAAAGTAGGCATACGTAACATCAGTAGTCGATACGACTACAACATCGCCAAACATAGGCCATACAATAATTAATATATATATATATACATACTATAACATTCCAAGGCCAACTATATACTAGCAAGCCTATATAAAATAGTTTAAACGTTTCATCAGGAAAAATCGTTTAGGTGTGCATGCTAGCCCAAAACTTAAAAGAGTAAAAAGGGGGCATTATGAACTAACCTGACACAAGACATGGATTCACCAGGAGCTAGAGAATCCCTGAGTAATCCCAAAACTCAAACACCTGCCGATTTACATTCAGTCAATACTAATGACATCAAGATGACTCGTTTATCCTACGAGACGTTCTAACATGGTTCGAGTTACCTAAACCCTCAACCTTATCAAACTTAATCACAACAGCCCCCGAGGTCTCACATTCACCAAAAAGACCCTTAGGTATCCCGGGAATAAAGAATTCTCAAATTACCCCCGGAAGCACTAGGTGATACCAATACGCGCGTTTAAGAGTCTTTAGGCCGTTAACATCCAACTCAGCCCCGTGTGGACCCATTATGATAAAATCACAGGCAACAAGTCCACACGACGCTACACGAGTCAACTGGGTCGGTAACTCGCAAGTACAACGCACCAACTACTCAATAACCGCAATTGCGCGTTGTACCGACCCGTTGGAGTAACCGACAACCAATTCAGCCCCATAACTTATAAAAATGATTTTGCAACAGCCCGTACATCAAACCAAGTGTCCCCGAGCTGAATTGGTCGTTAATCACTTCAACACTCGCGTTAAACGCATCAAACTACAATTCTAGTCAACTGAACACTAACAATCTAACTACAACTAGTTGACCAATCTAACGAACACCAATGAACATGATTTTTAGGTATGATATACGGGACATACCTAGGAAGATTTTGGTGCAAAAACTCACTTCAAACATCCTTGACAAGAACACAATTGAACATCCACCGGTTAAGCCTAAAACGAACCTATCGATCAATAACAAGAAGAACATGCAGATTTTAGCATGCGAAGATGCATTTAATTACATAAGATAACCTTTGAAATAAATTATTAAATTTTTACCAGACTTTAATAAATGTCTTAGATTTATAAAAATATTTTTATTATATTTTTTTAGTGGACACAAAAATTATAAAAATTCCTCCAACACAGCAAGATACGTTCAGCTATTTCAGTGCGCAACAAAATGGTTTTATTTTTATAAAATTCATTACCCAACCAAATTAAAATATTCCAATTGGGTTTGATTCTTAACTCAAAATATTAAGTTCTAGAAGTGGAACCAACTAATTTGGACTTGTTGAAAAAGAGTTATGATGTCAGGAATACAGACCAGAGTCCGTCATCCCCATCAGCTTTGACACTCGATTTTACAAATTCATAAAAACCATCCAAATCTCGTCAAAAAATTACATATTATACCTTTCTGGAAACTAGACTCAAAGTAGAACATCATGAAATCAAGAATCGATCAAAAACAATGGATTATCATCGCGTTACAGACTCTACAAAAAACGTATACGAATCTGTCAGCAAACTGTTATCATCAAAACTGAACCCTAACGTGTTCGATAACGGGTTTAATGGTGAAAAAGACTTGCATGGACGATAGACTAACTTTTAATTGAAGTTTTACGCTCACGAATTGGCCGGAAACAAAGAAAAATCGCTGGGGGGTTCTCTTGGCCGATCGGCTGCGCCTAATGGCGCTAGGGTTAGAATATTTTATTTTTTTATGATATAACAAAATATTACACACTAGCCCTCAAAGTTTAAGGGATATGACAACTTGGAAGAAAAGGTTAGATAACTTAACGTACTGGGAAGATGGTCGGGTCAACGAAAGATGCCGGATAACTCCCAAGAAATATACATACTCTACATGCAGGAAATCTTTAAACCGAAAAAAATTAGCGGGCGTTACACCGGTTTTCGTTAAGAAGTCCAAGATATAAATTTTACTATAACTACATATTTAAACGATTATTAGAACTCAATTTATATTTATTAAACTAAACTAATTATTTGTAAGATTTAATTATACGTTAAACAATGATTTTTATTATTAAACGATAACAATAATCTGTAGTGATCAATCGTTCAATCCATAAAATACCAAACATAATTGTAACTCAAATCATATCGAAATCCTAAATTCATTATATATGTATTATATCACCTATAATTCACTCATCATATCATTTAATTAGGATTCTCGTCAGTAATTCTCGAGGAGTGTGATTATCGTTCTTGTCGTATTCTTTTCCGTTTGGCTTAATCGATCAAGTGAGTTTGATCATTCCCCTTTTTTATACACTGTTTTTCCAACGTTTTGAGGACATATGCATACTTACTCATATTTTCTATGCTATATATATACTCAAAATCGCAAACATAATTATTGTGTGAATATCAGTTGAATGCTATTTGCTAATTGCTACATGTTTAATTGTTTACTTGATAACGTTTCGGAGAGGTCCAACATATCCCCTTTTGTATAGGGTTCTCATTAGTATGATCATATGACCGTCCTAGTAACTGGAACCCGATTCGCTTGGCAAAGGTAAAACGACAACCTTAGTCATCGTAATCAATGCCCGATTCGCTTGGCAACGATTTCGTTGGCACACACGATTGTTATGATTCGATTGATTATTATCATATGGTTGGTTTGTGCATTTATCATTTATTAACTATATATATATATATGCTATTATTTAATGTTTCAAAATTGGTGATCATCTCACTCAACATGTGTTGTTGACAAACTCCATTTTCTACACATATGCAGGTTGCTTAGATTGAAGTATGGATATTTAGTCAAGACCATAGGTTATATTGAAGACAAACTTAAATTTAATTGATTGTATTTATTTATTTGAATTGTTTTGTTGTATTTGATTATTGAGTGTACATTTGAATTAAAATAATTGTCACATTTTATTTATGACAGTATCTTCAAGCTGTGAGCAATCGGATCACGCCCCGGCATTTACGCCTTAGGTTGGGGTGTGACAGATTGGTATCAGACGGATTTATTAAAAATGGCTGGGTTGTAGCTTCACTTCAAACCTATCAACAGCCTGAATCTGATCCATTACAAAGAAAATGCAATCTGCAGACTACAATATGACATGTAGTTACAATGTAATCCGTTACCAGCAAAATACAAGTTGCAAGCTGACACGTTACCGTTACCGTCCTATATGCGATCTGGCTTGTTAACAATCTGAAACATTAATAAAAAAAAAGAAAGAAGTTAAAATCGAATGCTAGTATGAAAATACAAGTTGCAAGCTGACACGTTACCGTTACCGTCCTATATGCGATCTGGCTTGTTAACAATCTGAAACATTAATAAAAAAAAAAGAAAGAAGTTAAAATCGAATGCTAGTATGAAAATTAGGTGCTTTGACCACAAAACTCAAATTAAAGTTTACCTTTATTTGAATTGCATTATCTTACGTTAGACCACAGACTTAATAGTCATAGCCTCCAAGGTAAAGAGATTTCGTCTTTGAAGTCATATAAATCAGCGAAGGTGCATAAGTTACTCCAATCACCCTTGGCTCTTCACAATTAAAAAAATAATTAATTTAATTTCAAGAGACCACAAACTTTTACATATGTCTATTCATACTTTTTCTTCCTTTGGTGAAGTCTCTTTAAGACTTCACCAATGGCCGGAAAGGGAAGGGTAGTGGCGGCGTGGAGTCGCCGGAATTGATAGATGGCGGCGGTGGGTGGCCGTGGTTAAAGGAAGGAAGTGGGTGGACGGATTTTGTTTACAAATAGGGTAAAGATTGGAAGGTGTTGTATAATAATAATAATAATAATAATAATAATAATAATAATAACAATAATAATAATAGCAACTCTTAGTAATAATAATAATAAATAATAATAAAAGTAAAAGTAATAATACTAAGATTATATAATAAAATGATTGTATGGATGAGAAGGCATGAACATAACCCAAACCCAAGACCCGACTCGTTTAGAACCCGTGACCCGCTCCAAATAAAGGAATGTGAGTTGAAGGTGAACCAAACACAAAAGCCCGATCGTTAAAGAAATGAAAATATCAATGGAGTTAAGTATAGACCCTACATAACCCGAACTCGCTTAAGCAAACAAACTTGTAAATGCATTAAGAAAGTGAGTTAATAATAATGAAGTAAATATAATATAAATATATAATAATAATAACAATAATAATAAATAAGATTAAGTATATTAAATTAATATGAACAGATAAAGAATGTTACATATTGGTTCAGTTAACTTAAAAGTTAACCCTGTTAACTTTAGAGAATAAAGAACAAACATATAAAGAGATTAATACGTGTATGTTATTAACAGTTAATCGGGCATAGTTGAAGAAAGACATTACCATTAATTCGGAGAGGAATCGTCTACAGGTGAGTTCTAGCCCCTTTTCTGTATTATGTTTCTCGGGGCTGTGTGCATACTACAACGTGTTAGATTAATACACTTACCTTAAATGGTAAGTGTATGATAGATATGATTGTGTATGTATGTGAACGTTATTGAACGATTAATTTAGTATGCTGTAGTTATAACTAATTATATTATAATTGAAGAATAAAGGGTTGCGGACCCTACTAATATCTGCGAAGAATAGAGGGTTGCGGACCCTACTAATATCTGCGAAGAATAAAGGGTTGCGAACCCTACTAATATTTGTGAAGAATAAAGGGTTGCGGACCCTTATAATATTTGCGAAGAATAAAGGGTTGCGGACCCTAATAATATCTGCGAATGTTATAGGGCGAAAGGCTCTTTAAAATACAGAAGGGACACGTATGTATTAATTAATGAAAGTCAGATAAAGTATGGAAGATTGTATGGATGTACGTATGCATGTACCTATGAATGTTAGGAGAACAGGTAAGCAATTAATACGTATCTTCGGATGCATATTAATAAGTAATTGGATGCAATGTATGTTAATTAACTAGAACTCACTCAACGTAGCTGACTTTTAGTATGCACGCAGGCAAGTAGAATGAGACAAGTTGCTTGATGAGGACACACGACAATAAGAGGAAGACTGGCATCGCTATGAAGAAGACTCTCGTGTCATTTATGTTTTATGTTTAAGACTTATGTTATTTCCGTTTAAGACAAAGTATTTAGGTTATATAAGAATGGTTGACTTTTATTCCGCGAAATGTTTTAATTAACTCTGATTTTCCGAATTATGTGAATGAGTAAATCCAGACAGCGCGAAAGTAGGGTTCCCGGGAACAGGGCCTTACATTAACTCGATATTTGGAATCCCTAATAAGTTGTACATATGTATTTTGCATATACATAATAAGTTATAACTCATATGTGTGTTTCCTTCATTTTCTAACATAATAAATTGTTACATGGACCTTTAACAAGTAACTAGCCTAAGTACTATATCTAATTAATTATTCTAGCAAATGTTCTTTCCTATACGTTAAACATACAATATAATCCAACCCAAAACACCCCCAAAACCGTTCACCCCACCCTCTTTCCCCTTCTCTAAGTTTTACAACTTTCTACAAAAACAAAATTTCCCAAGTTAGCCCATCAAAAGCTTGTTATTTATTGGAGACTATCATCCCCTTTATTTCTCTTGTACCATTATTATTCTTCTTTTAAATTCAAGAAGAATTTATCTTCTCCCCCCCCCCCCCCCTCTGTCTCTCTCTCATATCCATATTCTTCATTTTTCTTATTGTTACTATTTTGTCAAAAATTAAGGTAATCAAGTTGTTGTGTAATATTAGTTGTACTATCTTTAAGGTTTCTTTTATTCTTGTTTATCTTCTTTATTTACATGATTGCAAAGCCAACATATATTCATATCAAGGATCCCACATAATTTATACACCATGGTGTGTGTTTTGGAGGAGACAACGAACTAAAGGTTGGAAGATGATCTTCAATTGTCACACCTTAACAAAGTTCTTACATTCCTTCTGACTTTATGTATTAATTTGATTTTTTCTTATAGCATAACCATAAGGGTTTGATGATACATATTCTTTATATGATGTATTCATCACCCCATCAACGGCTTATAATTTATTTCCATCAGAAACCATTTCAAAAAGTAAAGGACATTACTAATTGTAATGATTCAGAATTGACAGACTTCTTGGACAACAAATGTTGAGCCATAACTTTGTCATAACGAATTGAAATGATGCAAGACCAAAGCCTAAGACTAAATTCATTGAGTGCATTTTAATTCATTTTTATGACTCAATATCCGCTTATAGATGGCAAAAAAATAGCAACAATCGAGAGATTGAACCTTCAGACTCACTCTCGATCGCCGCTTGGGCGCTTGGAGATGGAGAGATTGATTGATATGAATGGAAGAAGAAGAAGAAGCACTCAGGAAAAAGGATGCGTGGAGGTAAAATGAGTACACGTATGACAAAACGTGTATACATCGTGCAGATATAGATGGCTTGTCATAGACGCTTTGCGTGATTGTAACATAGGCTTAAAAATAGCTAGCAGTAGAACAGTAATGAAATGTGAGTATGCCCCAACTTCCAAATTAATATATATATATATATATATATATATATATATATATATATATAATTTATTATCTAACATACTCAAACAAAGATTTTGAAAATTAGACTTCAATGAAGCATATATTTTCTTGTAATACATAGGAAGAACAGTTGGGAAATTTGGAATCAAATATTTGAATCCTACCAAATCATCAACATTCCATCAAATAACATTTTGTATAGATAATACTTGAATACTAAAAGAGGTTTTTTCACTCCAGATCATCTTAACTGAGGCTACGGAGAAGAATGCCTTCAAAAGTGATCCCAGGGCCAAAAGCCAAAGCCAGCCCCCACTCTTCTCCATTCTCTTTATTCCTCAACTCATCCCTCATATACTCCATCACATAAAATATGGTGTTACTACTCACATTCCCAAAATCCATTAAAGCCTTCCTACTACAATCCAACTTCTCCCCTCTCAACTTCAATGTAGTCTCCAATCGATTCAATATCGCTGGACCACCCGGGTGCACCGCCCAAAACATATTGTTGAAGTCCTCCAAGTTACCAGCTTTCTCCATCAATTTCTTGCAAAACCCTTCAATGTTATCGTCAATCTTTTGAGGCAAGTCGCGCCCAAGTTTAAAATTTATTCCCTCTTCAGTAAGCCGGCCATCAATCACATTATGAGTCCCCGGGAGGAATTGTTGCGTTGCATAGCTCAGTTCTATAAACGGGGACTCAATTTCGGATATTGGGTCTGCCCCAATAATTGTGGCGGCAGCCCCATCTCCGAAAAGGGCAGCCCCAACTAAGTCATATGGACGGGACTTGTTTGGTGGTCGAAATCCTAAAATGGTGGTCTCGGAAGTGGTCAACAATACTCGGCTTCCAGGGTTGTTTTCTGCGATATCTTTCGCAACTCGAAGGCCTGTAACACCACCATAACATCCCAAGAAGTAGAGCATGACACGATTAACGTCGTTTCTTAGCCCAAGCTCACTAGCAAGATATAGATCACCTCCTGGAAGCCGAATTTCACTTGATGAAACATAGACAACATGAGTGATGTCTTCAGCAGGCCTTCCCCATTGTTTGAAACATGCTAAACTGGCTTCTTTTGCCATCTCGGTTACAGCTTGGTTTGCGATACTGAGCCTTTGCGAAATAGTTGCTGAACCTTCTGTTGCTAGTTCCGGATATTGGTCAAGGATTTCCTTAGACATCACTGTGTATCTAGTCTTCACTGTAGTTGTTTTACCTAGCAAAAGAAAGGTAAAAAAGAATTCTTAATATTTCAAGCTTAGCACATGACTACTAAACTAATGAGTAACACCGGCAACTAATTGCTAACGGGACAATTGACAACAGCTGAAAAACCTGAAGGGTCCAATTGCAAAAAAATAAATAAATAAATAACATTTGGATGAAAGTCACAAAAATGAACAAACTTCATGGACGATTTTGGCACTTTACTCAAAGTAAATGCATGTAACAATAATATAAACTTGCTTACACAAACGTTCCAGTTTCTCTTTCATGGAAAAATCCATGCAGTTGGTGTCACGGAAATAGCCTTCAACCAAGCAATCCTGCGGAACGACTTGGCTCGGGAAGGCCTTGCCAATTGCTAGCACGGTGGCTTTTCCTGGAGTAGGAAGGCGCGTAGCTATAGCCAACTCGCAGTGTCCAGACACACTGTTGCCATTCATCTTTGACATTGTTAGTTTGGAGTTGAAAGACTGGTGAAGAGAGGTTCATGGGTTTGGGTGTATATATAAGGAATGAATTAGATGGTTCTTGGAGAATGTTTGGTTTGGAGAAGAAATAGCATGAATGAGTTTTAAATCATTCAATAAATACTTCTTGGATTTCGTTTGGTTTATTGGTATGTTGGAGGTGGGATAAGTAAATCATTAACCATTTGTTATATTCAAAGATCTCTTTTCAGTGTGAGACCTGAATTTAACTTACCAGTTGTATATAATAAATAGGAAAGATCATGAAAATGAGCATATTTTCTTGCCATTTACCAATTACTTTCCAAGCCTTTTCTTATATGTGTCTAAAAGATTCTGTAGTCATTTTCCCCTAGTAACTAATGTTTTCGATACCAAATAAGATTTTTCATTAATGATCAGCCGATCCCTTAAATAGAGATACAAAATAGGATCAGAAAAGAAACCATGATATTAGGGCCTAAATATATACAAGAAAAGGAAATCAAGAATATAATTTAAAATCATATACTCAATTTGGAATGTGTAGGTTAAGAACACCGAACTTCCCAAGAAGATTTTTCGGGTGCAATGATCCGAGATGTTTAAGAACATATCCGCTGATAGAGACCGATTTGAGATGGTCAATCTCCCGATAAACCCCATAGAGTGGGTTAGGCTCCAAGAACAAGAGAGAATAAGAGAAACCAAAGTTGAAACAATTTTCTTATTATTATTCGTATTCTTTTTCTCAAACTAAGATTACAATTTATAGGAAAAGAAAGTCATAAAATAGAAAAAGATAAACAATAAGAAAACATAATTAGGCTATAATAAGAAAACTAAATAATTGATAAACTTAATTAATATATTAAACTTAATTAATATATTGGATCGTATCAATTCCCCGTCCCATCAAAACGTTCATGTCCTCAAGAACAGAACGTGTTTTCTACGGTGATCGCCATTGGAGTTGAACTACCACATGCAGGACGGTCTCAATTTAGCGTCATGGTGGATGCCACTCGCGTTTCCCGGATACCGATTTATTGGATACCGTTAGTAGTGGTCTTTCTAGCATGGTTGCTTGAGACTGAACCCCATCAAAAACCATATCTTGGATTGTCATAAACACTAGATGTGTAAATTCCATAGAATCCTACCTTTTGAAAGTTTTGGGTTTGAGTGAGTGATAATTTTAAAAAACAAAACAAGTGCTTCTATTGGCAATATAGTTATGAACTCCAATGGAGGTAAACGGTAGTGGGCCAACATATGCTATTGGTTTGGAGATACTACCTTTTGGAAGGTAAGTAGTTTGGCTATGGTAGGTCGCAGTTGAAGAAAAAGGAGGAGTTGATTATGTGTTTTTATTTTTTATGGAAACATAGTTCACATCTTCTGAAAGGGGTGTTTAGGGGTATCTTAGGTCCATTGGATGGCATGAGAAAAGGTTTTGACCATTGAAACGGATATTGGCGGTGGCGTTATGGTTGCAGTTGTTGGGAACTACAGGCGGTGGTTGTGATTGATTTAAAGTGGTGGTAAGTTTGGCGATGGAGGTTGTCACACCCCAACCAACGGCGGAATATGTCAAGGCGAGACGGTGATTGCTCATAGCACATGATACTACGTGTTACAATAGTTGTTTAATTCAATTCAATTAATTATCAAGCAATACAGAGATACAATGAAATAAATTGTTTTATATTAAGCTAGGTCCAATCATGCAATCCTATATCTTGCACCAAGTAATCTTCAACAAACAAATTTTCAATACCTGAAAAACATGCGAGAGAGTCAACTAAAAATAGTTGATGAGAACATAGGTTTTAATAAAATAAGTTTTAAGTTGAAAGCATTCCACATGTGTTAAATTATTTGTATACTTTTATGATTACAGCCAAACCTCTGACACGTTTAGCGAGTCATCTAATCCACGATTAGAATATTATGTTTAATGTTTAACGATCGTCGGATTCTGAACACGCAGGCCTCTACCCAAGGCCTGAGTGGGCGGGTTGGGCCAACAGATCTATCATCATACTACCACGGGCTTTAACAAGTTAATGGTTGTTAATGCGAATATGTATACACTTGTAATGATCACACATAACGAATATTATGAAATAAAGCTTAAATCAAATAGCATTTATAAAACATAGAATAAATAAATTGAATCTTTCCACCCCGAAGTATAAAGCTTTTAAAAGCATGTAAAAGGGGCTATGAACTCACCTTTGTTGTTGATGATTGAGACTTGCAACACTTTGATTTAGAGTCCTAATGAGCAATAAAGTTGTTATTAGGATGTTACTTAATTTCGGTGGAATAAAATATTCAACCTCGGGTTCCCATGAAAAGGTAAGTGGGTCCATTGGGATTATTTGCGCCCCTCTTGCCTTCGATGCTTTGAAAATAATTAAGTATGCTTAAAAATCGTTACATGATAAAAAAAATCTTAATAATGTTGGTCATAGTTTCAAGATAACATAAAGCTCCTCGTGACACTAAAAACACTACGATTGGCGATATGACATGAACACTTATATATAGGAAGTACCAACGGCATATCCACCATGTTCTGTTCGTTTCGTTATCCTAAATCACTAAAAAGAATTCTATGCCATGACACATAATAGAACTTGCTATGGTTTCCATGTGTAGAATTTCATAATTACGTGTGCACCCGCAATTACTCTGTTCGCCGCATGGTCCACATAGTTCATCCAATTGTGTATGGTAAAAAAAGTACAATAATAATAATAATAAATAAAATAATCATTATGATAAAAATTTTGTTCAATCTGAATGTTAAATGCAAGTTTAATGATAATCTAGCTCTGTCTCGGGTTGAACAAGAATACGTCAACCCCGAGATGTTGAATAAGAATACACTAACACGAGCACTAGGTTATGAAAACATTAAAGATGGTGAAAATATTTGGGGGCAATATGATAAGTTTGAATGACTAGCTATTTGAATTACTAAATTGCATGCAACTACGTTTTGAAAAGTAACACAAATTATTGTACAAAAATTGCTTCTACTGGATAATTATGCACACAAATAGATATATTGGAAAATCAAACTCATGAAACTAGATTTATAGATTTCGAGTTTCGCAGGCAATTACATTTATAGGAAGACAAGTTTATAGACAACTAAGCACCTTAGACAAATAACCATGTAATTACTCAAGTTGCACTAAGTAAATAAAATAATACTTCATGGGTAAATAAGATTTGATATAAAACAGAGTTTACATATAAGAATGGTTCACATATACACAATTTGCACAAATATCAAGTTTTGATAGATATTTATGTTCATGAAAAGAATTTAAATTCATAGAGAATCATAAGTAACAATATATCCAATCAAGCTTAATGAAAAGACATGTTCATGGATTTATAATTGGGATCATGAGTAGCCAGCCACAAGTAATCTGATGTACACATATATGTAATCAAGTTTTTGTAGAAAAGCGGTCATATAATGAATTGAGATCATAAGTAATCACACGTAATCATGTATCTATTCAAGTTTTTTTTATAGAAAGATGTTCATTGAGGGCATCAAATCAATAGGCAATCATAGATAATCAAATATAAGCATGTATGTAGTCAAGTTTCATGAAGAAGTATGCTTACGTAAGGGATTCAAGATAAAAAAAATATTCATAATGTAAACACACATGTGATCAGTTTTTATGAGAAACTATGCTCATGGAAAGAGTTAAAATAAGAGATATTCCTAACTAATAATTCAGTTTCATATGTTTACGGAAGAAGACAATAATCATAAGCAATAATCAAGTTTCAAGTGGTTATAGATTAACATAAGTAGGAATTTAGTTTCACGATCTCATGGAAGAAACAAATAAGCATAAGTAATAGTCATGTTTTCACAGGTTATCAATCGTGTAAGTGCCCTAGTAATTATCAGTTAAATATGTTCATATAAGCAGTGGCTAAAATAGGTTCATAAACGAATAATTGTTGAAACAGTTCATGTGTAATTAGATACAACAATATCGACTTCATGAGTAATTATAAAATAAATTAAGTTCATAAATGTTCAAGTTCTTAGATAATCATGCAGTTAGTCAAGTTCTTTAGATAAATAAGTAGGACATCAAGTATATAGATAAATAATTTGTATAGACAATATGCTTTTAAAATTCTTAGGTAAACAAATAGACATTCGAGTTCAAATAAATAATCACGTTATTAAATAAGCAAGTAAAGGGAAAAGTTCTTAGATAAGCAAATAAAATAATCAAGTTCCTTGTTATAACAATTAGATAATTAGGTTCTTTGATGAGCAATTAGATTAATCAAGTTTTTGGATAATCAATTAAATGATCAAGGTTCAAAAGATGATTATGTTAATTTAATAAACAGACAAAAAAAACCGAGCTTTAAAAAGGCGATCATGCTAATGAAATAAACAGGGAAACAATCAAGATTAACTAAACAATAATATTAATGAATAGAAAATAAATGATCAAGTAGAGTTACAATGTGTTAATGAGATTTGAGAATTAGTAAAAGTCCAGGATGGGTCTTCAGAGTGACCTGTAAGAACATCCATGACCTGATCTACCCTACGATGCTGAGCGGAAATCATAACAAAGTGAAAAACTCGAAAACATCTCTTTAATCTCTTTCTTTATTCATTGATAGCACTGATAAGTACATTGGATATTACAGTGTGAAGCTCAGGTACAACATGGACCAACTCCACCAGAAAGGTAGAGGGACAAATGAACACAAATGCCAAACAACCTATTTATAGGCTAGCTTGGGGACTTATGCGGCGCATAACTTATGCGCCGTATATCTTATACGCCGCATAAGTTTCTTTGTGTTAAGACATTAACGTACAATTCATTCCTTTATTCACTTGCTATCTTGACCTAACAACACAAGACCTAAGTACTAGACATTTCATGCTCTAACAGACTCCCCCTTGGATTGTACTTATCTTGTGGCATCTAAGCAAATATACATTTCGTGCTTCAAAAAATTCCCCTTTAGATATTTCTTAGATTTAGGTCAACCAACAACTCAATCATCAAGTTATAAGACTCTTTGACATTATACTTTACCAATTCTCTTCAAATGATTTGACTTTTAAGTTTCTTCTCTATCGGCTTTAAAATCAAGTCTTTTATCTTTCATGAGTCAATTCACAATCTTCAATCCACTGCTATCTCATTCCATTCCCAAATCCACTCATGATGAATCCCCAAATACACCGATATCAAACTTTTAACCTCATTGTATTTGATTCATCAACCCAATCACATGGGAGAACCAACAATCCTCTAAGTAAAAGATCTTGAATACTCAATGTACAAGTATCTATAGCTTGTAAATGGCAATAACGTTTATGTTCATATGTCAACTTTTAAGTCTTGTGTGCCACGCATAAGTATGTATGAACCAAAATGATCTTACAAGCAGGTAAACCCTTATACTTCGACATTTCAACATGTGATACAGAGAGGATACGGCATGAAAGTTTTAACAAAAATTGAAGGCCATATATGGCACAAGGTACTTATGCAGCGCATAAGTTGTACATTGAAGATTTTTGACAAAATTTCTAAGGAAAACGAAGATGAAATGATCTGATTTTTGAGTATGTTGTTCAATACCAATGATATAACAATCCTTGAAGTTTTGGTGAGGTTTGAATGGCTACATCGTCTGGAATGATAAAAAATATGTAGAAAAGAAAGGTTTTTTAAGCTTTTCTAGGTAGATCATGAACCACAAGGCTCTTATACCAATTAAAAATCCAGGATGGGTCTTCAGAGTGACATGTAAGAACATCCACGACCTGATCTACCCTACGATGCTATGAGCAAAAATCATAACAAGGTGAAAAACTCGAAAACATCACTCTAATCTCTTTCTTTATTCATTGATAGTAGTGATAAGTACATTGGATATTACAGTGTGAAGCTCAGGTACAACAGGGACCAACTCCACCTGAAAGGTAGAGGGACAAATGAACACAAATATCAAGCAACCTATTTATAGGCTAGCTTGGGGACTTGTGCGGCGCATTACTTATGCGCCGCATATCTTATACGCCGCATAAGTTGCTTTGTGTTAAGACATTAACGTACAATTCATTCCTTTATTCACATGCTATCTTGACCTAACAACACAAGACTTAAGTACTAGACATTTCATGCTCTAACAATTAGATAAATTATAAGGTAAGGATGAGTTAAAACATACGTCGCACATTGTGACATGATAGAATGAAATACAAAAAAAATTCTCTTAGTTAATTAATAGGAAACACATTGGACTGATCAAAGTAATTAATTCGAAGACCTACTTTAGCCTATAGATAGACACTCACTACGGGAATTACCATGAAAGCATACGGATCATTCGGTTGATTTGGTAAGGACTGCACATTTTCTTTATTAGTGATTAAGATTTAAAACTTTGATGAGGGTTAAAGAAAATAGTTGAAGGCATTAAGACTAAGAGTTTGAAAATTTTTGCATGTTGAGTGAAAGTACAGGACGTATAATAAGAATAAAACTTTAGGCAAAGATTATTATCTAAATAATACACAACTAGCACATGATTTAAATTAACCAATATATCATACAATTTAAATTAATAATATGGCATACGATTTGAAATAGACAATGTTGCATATAATATATTTAATGAAGCATACAATTTGAATTTAAATAATGTAACATTTAAGCACAAGTAAAGTGTCATCTTAGTTTAGTAGCGTAGCATTCAAAATTTAATTCAAATAATATGGCAGAAAAAATTTTAAATTTAACAATACGATTTAAGAAACACTAGCAGGAGTGTCCGCGCGTTGCGGCGGGTGTCCCAACTGACGTTGATTCAACTTTGTTGTGTATTTCCAGTCAACCCGTTAATGGTAACAATTTATGTCATCCATTAAAAAATACTCGTAGTAGTGTATATGGAACATATGAGTATGTCAAGTACATTCATCCATTATTGACCCATTGCTAGTTGTATATGATTCAGTCAGTATGAAGTTGACGATTTTATTATATATGTACATGAGTGTTGTATGTGGCTCAGCTTTGTTTATGGCTCAGCCTAAAGTTACTAAACATGTCCTAATAGAATGTGTAAAAAAATGTCACTTTAGACCCGTTAACACATTAATAGATTAGTGCAATGATGTTAAAGAAGACCCTAAACAAAAGATCCAAAACCAAAACAATATGTTGCGACTACCGAAATTTACTACGCATGGGTTTTTTCAGAAACAAACACCACCTAAGAGGAGCATCAACCTCTGGTTGCAATCAAGAAAAGTTTAGGCAAACCCATACCTATAATTAAAACCATTGGATTTAATATTATGTATAATGCGTTTGCATAAGAAATCAATAATTTTCCAAAACACAGAAGTTTAGAATATTAACAACTATCTTTCTTATTTAAACCCAACGCGTGTCATTTTAAATATTTAATCTATACATTAAATGTAGCTGTTTTAACTTTAAAAAATTGGTTGAGGAATATAATATATAGTAACAAACTATTATAACAGAACAGTGAGCACATATATCAAAAGGTACAATAATATTAATCACACCTGTTCTGGACGGAAAAATGGCCTATTCATGTTGGCTAACTCCACGGTATCATAGATTCATAATCATACAACAAGAGACGACCTATACCACATCTTGTAAGCATTTCAGCGGCAGCACTCCCCACCCCAAGAGTTACTCAATTAAGTGATCATCATCTAGTTAAACAATTAAGCTTCATAAAATAATAATTGAAAAGATGGGTTCAGCAGAGACAACTATGACAACAGAAATTGTCTTATTCTTTCGTAATTCTCCACAATGGGCGTCCTCTGCAGAGCCATAAGCCTACTGCAAGGGTTGCTGTCTACAACCTCTGCACTCATATTTTGAATTTAAATCAACAGTATTTATTAGTGTTAAATAAAATAATCACTCTATTAGAAATCAACTGAAGCTGGTGTTGATGTGGACAAGACCTTGACTTTTGAACGACAAGAGTAAACGGGTCACACGGATTTATAGTTGCCTGAAGTGAAAACTTATATGAAAATCTTAACCAGAATTCATAGCAGGTTGTATACCTGTATGTGAACCACATGGACAATATGAGTATTTAAATCTTTTTTGTTAATCACTTTGTTGGTATTTTTACCCGTTTGACCCGCTTATTTATGTTGCTGTTACTTTTACCTGTTCAACCTGTTAGAGATGACGCATAATCTGAAAATGGGTAAAACTTGTTGAATATTTTTTTAAGTAGAAAAAGTTTCGAAGTTCTTAAGATTCACGGGTTTGGTGCAATTTTATAATCCTAACATAAACCAAAACACAGGCAAGACCGTTGCTTACCGAGCTATGGAGGATGGAAACTTTGGCTTGATAGTTGACTCACACCTACAACGACATTACAGCCACAACGAAATGGCTCGTATGGTTTCTTGTGCCGCAGCCTGTGTCCGCTACTCAGACCGCCGTAGGCCCAAGTGGTCCGGGCCTTTAGTACAAAATGATATTAAAAACTATCTATGATATCAACCAAAATATTATGTGACAAGAAAATAATTTTGCAACCAACTCACCCACCCGATGTACATCTTCCTATTTCTATTAACAAACTAAGCACATGCGACAGGTGTCGTTACGAAATCGATCTCCAAATAACCCATCGAATCAAGAAAATGATACCGTAAATTACTTCTTTCTTGTTTAGGCATCACTTATTGAAACTGCTTATATGTGCATTATGTTTTAGTACAACAATATACAATTGGCTTCTGTTCTTGCCTTTAAATCTTTGGCTTTTAATAAAGTTGGATTTGGTTTATGTCAGGCCTAGGTTGGTTTAAGTCTAGTGCAAACCTCATGGGGCAATTTAGTGATATGGTAGATTGCGCTTCAACTGTATCGTTATCTATCATGACAAAACAAACAAAAACTTTTAAGGGCATCAAACAAGAAACCCGAATCACTTAACCGTAAAAAAGTTCGGTTCTGTTTTTTGGGCACAAATGGTAATTTGATTACTGTTACAAAAACGGAATAATCGAATAAAAATCCGAATCTGTTTTCGGATCGGATTTTTCGGTTTCTTGCACACCACTACGAGTTCTATCCATATGAAAAGTTTCAAAATTTTTTATTTTCTTGCAATACTTGCCAAATGACTATTAGCCGAAATGATACTAACATCTCCCACACTCCCAATAATACCCAAAATGTCCTTCGAGTATTTGCCATAAAGGAAGAAAGTTGTATTACCTGTGCATGGCAGTACTTATTGAAGTGCAAGAAAGTTTCTTGAATTGATCCCATCTGCAATGTTACTAGTTGTAAAACACACAGCACCAAATGGTCAATGTCACAGCCTAAAAAAAAGTCACTGGTAGTCAGCTATCAATAATTCAATAAGGTGATAAAAAAAGGTGTCATTTACATCTTAATACCTGTCAGATAAACGAACCAATCATTTAACATAGGGGGTGTAAATGACTAAATGAGTTGACCGAAGTCTCGTTTAACACAAGAGAGCTATATTTGGGTGTTGAATATGTTGATAAGGTAAACAGCCTAAAATCACAAAGAAAATCAGTTAATCTAACGTCAATTGACTGAAGTAACCCTAATTTTGCAATTGAAGATTCAAGTATGATAATGATAACATATCTTAGAAGGAGTATCCTGCCTTGAAAAGGTCCCCAATTCGGGCAAGATAAAGAATCCTCCTAAACCAAAAACCAAGGTTAAAATCGGTCCTAATCAACATCCAGTATGACACTAGGTTGGTGAAATTCTAATAACCTAATTGCGTATAGCTATGGCTCTGATATCAATCTGTCACACCCCAACGAACGGTACGTTGAGGCGAGACGGTGATTGTTCATAGCACATGATACTGCGTGTTACAATAGTTGTTTAATTCAATTCAATTCAATATCAAGCAATATAGAGTTACAATAAAATAAATTGTTTTATAGTAATCTAGGTCCAATCATGCAATCCTATATCTTGCACCAAGTAATCTTCAACAAACAAATTTTCAATACCTGGAAAACATGCATAATCAATTTGTTTTACATGCTATTTGATTCAAGCTTTATTTCATAATATTCGTTATGTGTGATCATTACAAGTGTATACTTAATCGCATGTACAACCATTAACTTGTTAAGCCCGTGGTAGTATGATGATAGATCTATTGGCCCGACCCGCCCACGCAGGCCTCGGGTAGAGGCCTGTGTGTTCAGAATCCGACGATGACTAAACATTAAACATAATAGTCTAATTGTGGTTTAGACGACTCACTAAACGTGTCAGAGGTTTGGTTGTAATCACAAAGTATACAAGTAACTTAACACATATGGAATGCTTTCAACTTAAAACTTATTTTATTAAAACCTATGTTCTCACCAACTATTTTTAGTTGCTACTCTCGCATGTTTTTCTGGTATTGAAAATTTGTTTATTGAAGATTACTTGGTGCAAGATATATGATTGCATGATTGGCCTAGATTACTATAAAACAATTTATTTTATTGTATCTCTATATTGCTTGATATTGAATTGAATTGAATTGAATTAAACAACTATTGTAACACGTAGTATTATGTGCTATGAACAATCACCATCTCGCCCCAACGTATTCCGCCGTCGGTTGGGGTGTGACAGCGGTTGCGAGAGATGTGGTGCAGGTTTGTAGTGCTACGATGTATGCAGCTCGTTGAGCGGCCATGGCAGCATCATGGTGCAGCAACCGGTTGAGTCGCTCAGCCTAGAAAATGATCGAGTAACCAGCCACGTGTCAAATGAGGCATGAGTAAGCTAATGAAATCACCAAATTGATAGGACCGATTTGAGATAGTCAATCATCTGATAAACCCATTGAGTGGATTAGGCTCCAAGAACAAGAGAGAAGAAGATAAACCAAAGTTGAAACAATTTTCATATTATTTTTCATATCTTTTACTCAAACTAAAATTATAATTTATAGGAAAAAACACATAAAAACAGGAAAAAATAAACAATAAGTAAATATAATTAAACTATAATAAGGAAACTAAATAATAGATAAAATTAATTAATATATTAATCTTAATTAATATATTGGATCGTATCATTCGCAATATGAGATTTTAAGTCAACCAGGATCGGTTTTATTAACTGCGGTTATATATAAATAACTATCTTCAAAATTTGTGAAAAATACAGTTTATTCAGTGAAAGAAACTCATTTTTAGCAACCTTTCTAACCTAAGGTACACGTGTCTATCCATTTAATCAACTATTTACAAGATGTATAAGTCACTTGGCTATGATAAAGTTTGCGCATCGTACATCCAGTATGACACTAGTTGCACTTCCTAGATTAATATTTATTTCAGCTTATTATTATGAATTCTTATGTTTATCATGATTATGTTTTATTGAGGATCTTTGCTAACTAATGCAAAAATCTATTATCTTATGTAGCTAGGGTAAATAAGCTAGGCATCATATCTATAAAAGGCATGTGTTAGTACTTAATTTAAAAAGTTTGATTAGATAGTGTTGAATTAACCTAAGCTAAACTAAATTTTAATAACATGATTCATACTTAATACTCAAACCTCACGTCCAGACTTCAAAACTTTTTCAAAAATTAGAATTTAGAAACATAAATCAAAATTGTTTCTTCTTTCAGGTACCTCTTTATACTTATATCCAATAACCACATATAAAAACTACAGGTCAGAATCCGTTACGGGGATGAGAAGCAAGCAATCAATTTCTGGTTTATGTTTGGTTATTAAGTTGCAAGACTTAATTGCTAATAATAATGTTTAATCAACCACAAAAATGCACTTTATCTTTATTGTTCCATAGACCTAGAGCATTGTTCATGTCACATCAAACGAATACAAATCATATCCTTAAAATTAATAAACATTAAAATGCTTAAATATAATTATCTTTCAACTTAGTGAAATTAGAACTTGTTAACTCAATGTTGAATATAAAATTCAAATGTTTACATACACAACCCATTTTGATTCATTAGGTCACAAAAATAAACATGAATACAATCCTCACAATACATACAAAAATATTAAGCATCAAAGCGTCCATAGGATTTGGGCTCGGCTAATTCAGTTTAGTTCAACACTTTTACTTAGCCCATTTGATGTTTCTTTTTTAACTCAACCGACATCAAGCCATAGGCTAATTTATCGTTTATCCTAATTAATTCAGCCCAGAAATTTTAAGTTGAAAGCCCATTAATTCTTTAATCCATGATTAATCCATTACAACTGTTTCCTACAAATCCAACCGAAAAAAGAAAATGAGATTCTTATATATCAAAATCTTATTTTTCTATTAATTTATCAACATAACTAATTGAATTTATAATAATTACTATTCATAAGAATAATACACGTAAATTCATAAAAGTCATGAGGTTGAACTGTTTACTCTGATAGTTTGATGTATTTTATCTGTGGCGAGTTAAGGTGAAAGTAAGTTTAAGCGATGTAATTAACTAATATTCAATAACGTATATTTCAAATGAGCCTACTGTTTACCGTTCGATTTCGTTACTATCTAATAGATCTCCTGTAAACTTGTACTCATTATTGTATGCACTCCATAAGTAATTCGATTATAAGTTAGGTAGCAAAACTACCAGCCCCTCGGAATTCAGTTATACGATTAGGAGTTGGGTTATTGTTCAGGCTTTCTTCATAGTTCATATAAAAAAGATTCTATATATTTGCCCGCACATGCCCTTTTTGTGTGAGATTGACCACAGACCCTTCATGGCTGCCGATGATCTCCATTTGGTGCTATGGGAGTATAGTACGTGGCCATATTATGAAATTTTTTTGGGAGGCGTATAGTTAGATCATAGGATTTTATTTCAGATTTTAAATCTATGGTTGAGGTGTATGCCAACATACACCATCTGAGGTGATTGATATACAAAAGTAGCTAATTCTCTCATATTATGGATACATTTGATGTGACACAACCTACTTTTTTACTTACTCGGTTGTGTGAACATCAATATTCTGAAATCATATTTCAGACTTCAGTAATGATGTGATATAGTTCACTTTTAGGTTATATTTGTTATAGCAATGTTTCAACTCGAATTGTCACATTTACGGTTATTATTCGCTCATTGGGCATTTGCCTAGTTGAAACAAGTTCTCATAATGATAATTGTTGAAATAATGAAATAGTGAATGAAGAGATATATCATTTGTTGGTGTCTTGTACAATTGTAAAGTTGATTTGGAGGCAAATTCTTGTCTAGTGTTAATTACCTATAACGTTGCTTCCTGTCTTGGTAAATGAAATATTGGAATGGGCCAAGAAATCAGATCTACTATAGAAGGAAAAAAAGGTTGACTTTTAACAATTTGGTGAAAACGATAAACACGTCTTTTCTTTAGTTGTAAAATAAAGCTACACTTGCAGATGTTTGAGTGGTAAATGTGGTTTTTTCTTGATTTTGCATGGTTTATGTTTTGTAAAAGGGTTATGCTATTCCTACGTCACTCCAAACTCAAATTCCGCACTCTCAAATTGTTGTTTGATAAATCCTCGAACGGCCGTTTGAAAAGTGGGAGCATATTTGAGATTGTACTTTTCAAACGGTCGAAGATGGATTTTTTTATGGTTATAAAGTTTTCTACTGTTAATATATATATATATATATATATATATATGGTAAGGATCCTAAGAGAACCATTGGCAAATTGAGAACTTTGAGAACCATTTTGGACCACAAAAAAAAACCTCTAAAAAAATATTTAAAAAAATTATAAAACAAAAAAGAACGAAAATTTTAAAAATGTAAAAAAACCAAAATTCTTATATTTCATTGCGGTTTCATTAAAAAAAACCGATTTTTTTTTTCTTTTTAATTCATGTTATACCTATACACATATGTATACTTTCATTTAATCTCTAGTTAAGTAATGTACACATATGTACATTATCATTTACCTTAAATTATACATATGTGTACAGAAAAAAACATGTGTGTACATATTATACATATATGTATAATAAAAAAAAACTGATTTTTTTTTCTTTTTAATTCGTATTATACCTATACATATATGTATACTTTCATTTAATCTCTAGTTACGTAATCTACACATATGTACATTATCATTTACCTTAAATTATACAAATGTGTATAGGAAAAAAACATGTGTGACATATATGTACATATTATACATATATGTATAATTTAGCTAAACCGAGAAACTTTTTTTTTAAATTATTTTATTTTATTTTATTTTATTTTTTTTAAGAAACCGGGATGATAAATAAGAACTTTGGTTTTTTTACTTTTTTTATTTTTGTGTTTTTTTTTTTTTGTTTTATGATTTTTTTATTTTTGGGTTTTTTTGTGGTCCAAAATGGTTCTCAAAATTCTCAATTCCCAAAAAGTTCTCACATGATCCTGATCCTGATCCTATATATGTATGTATGTATGTATGTTTGTATATATATATATATATTTTTAATTTAAGATTTAAGAATGTGGCATTTGCCTTGATATATATATAGCAAGTGATTCAATGATTACCAAACTTATGAAAGTTTAATTTAATTTATTTTTTATTAAGGTTTTTTTCGCAATTGTTCAATTGGTACTTGAGATCTCAATAATGATCCCTCCTTGTTAGATGGTACAAAGTGGCAAATAAGTGGAGCTTTTGTCGATTTCTTGATAGCATCAACACCAACATTGCCCTTGGTATCAAACTCTTAATCATCATTATTCTTTTTATAGTGCACTAAATTTATAATCTCTTCCTTTTCTTATTATAATACAAACTAGAATTTAAGACCCTGTGCTCACGACGGGACCATTAAATCAAACAAAAAAACATAAGTAAAAACGTTAAACCATAAACTCACTGCAGGTCAACGCGAATTCAGTCTGGATCAAGTTACGACATCGAAACTAAACAAAATAAATACCCGTCAATGCTAAAATACAACAAATTATCATGTGTGGAACCACAAAGACCGACATGTTATAGCCACAAACCAACACAAATTCGGTTAGCATCAGGGATACCAACATAAATTCGTAAACATAAATTAGTAATCCAAAAAAATATATTTTAAAGGCGAGCTAGGTATCAAACGTTGAAACGCGGATATAAAAGCACGCGACGATAGAATATTTTTAAATCATGAAAAAAAGTTTAGGTCATTGTAAAGGCAAACTATAAAAAATATGAAAGCAAAGTTTAAGAAAATCATTTAATCAAGGAAATGAAAACTATTATTTTTATTTATGGAATTATGATTAGTGAATTAGTGGTTATTAGCTGGAGAGCTCGTGCGTTACGATGGGTGTCTAAAAACTTAACTATTGCAGCTAGAACTAACAAGGTCATTCAAGTGTTTTGTTTATCGTGCAGTAATACGCATTTTGAGTTATATAATAGAAGTAAACTAAGAACAGAATGTCCTTACATGAAATATAAATATGAACTCAGCATGTAAATATATGTGTAGGTATAAACGGCCAAATGATGATTTTACCCTTTTGGTTAAATCAAATTGTGACTTAGAGTAACAACTATCAAATTGTAAACATGTACTTAAAACGGGTTTGGATAAAAAACATAAGCTAATTGCCCGTTGAAAGATAATAACCAATACAATCTAAACTCATCACAAGAATCACCCAAAATCACTTTGTCACGATATCTGAAAAGAGCCATGATGACACTTTAATGCTAGAACGATAGGGATCTGAAACTCAATCAACCCTTATCTTGAGCTTTGGCCCGTTCACTTGAACAATTTTCTTTTGCTGTGTAATCCAAAATCTGTTTGATTTTTCCAAAACTACCCCTGGTATAAAACAAATCAGATGAGGTAGAGTCCAGTTTTGAATATTTAACTAACAGTTTCAAATAAACAATTTCGCATCGATATGCACTAATTTTGCAGCTTGAATTTATATAGTAAGCTAATGCACTCTTCACCAATATACCTTAGCAGCCAAGTGACCAAATATTGACCCAAATTCTGATATGAACACTCCTGTTATATCACCTGCTGTTAGAATATCAAAATTATATGTTAGTTGAGCTTGAACATGAAATGCCCATATTGCGGTTGCAAATAATCTGTTTAAATATGATAAATTCACTTTGCACTAATCTGCAATATCTCAACTCATATTCTGTAAGTGATCAAGTTTACCACCAAAATTAGTTCACGATGGTTTGGTTTAAAATCGTGAAACCACCCAATCCGGTTGTTGGTAATGGTTTAATGGTCGGTTTTTTGTATTCACTTTCGGTCAGTCCGTTTCAAAATTTTCAAACTGTATACAATCGGGCCGGGCCATAAAATTATTAGTATATTTTAGTGTTCTTAAATATTTTATATTGCAAGTATTTGATTATTTTTTTTTTGTATTTGTTTTCTTAAATTATGAAACTACTTTTTGTTCCCAATTTCGTTTTCATCATTTTATACAAGTTATTTTATTAAGGTAACATGAGCTACAATGTTAGTCAAAGTACAGAGCAATCAACATCCTATTTTATACTTTTGATAGCTTATTTTTTCATAACCGTTTTTTATGTCTTTTCAGACAACCCTTTCTATTTATTATTTTATGCAATTTATATAATGTCTCAATAAAACCCAGTCCGTGTCCCGCACGCGACCCGTTTACCTAAATGGGTCTCGAGTTCGGCCTAAAAGTAACCCGAAGATGCATATTTAGACTAACGTAATTCAAAAAAAGACGCTCATGAACTTACAAGATGATACCTTTTGTGATCATTTATTTTTATGGTTGTTACCTTTTATGATCATTTGAGCCATACTGTGATTGTTCCCTGCATTCGGCTCCGGAGCTTGAAAATTGCGAGGCCCACACGATCACAAGTTATCATGTATAAATTGCAATGCATTTACTATATGTAACCAACACCACACTTATTATAATTGAACTAAATAATTGTGATATAAAACATACTAACCTGATGCATTGCCTACAACTTCAAAACATATTGCTCATGTAAGACAGGCTTGTCATTGAAAGTAAGGAACTAAACTTTAAAAAATACGCACCTGCACTAATCGTTTTGAAAATATTTAACCATCTTCCAAAGTTTGTTTATTCATATATAGTTTTGCTTCTTTCCAAGTAGATATAATATGGATCTGCAGTTCTTCCTCTGTTAGATTGGACCCATGATTACCAAGCTGCAAAAAATAGTTATATTAACACCAGCCTTTTAAAACCAAAAATATTATAAATAATGTAAATTTTCACCACACATTATTAACCCATTAATCATCAATTAGACACAAGTTTTCTAAAGAAAGAAAATCATAATAAAAAAAAAAAGTATCAAAAGATCCATACGTAACACAGTATTATCGGTTCAAATGACAATAAGAAACTAAAGAACAAAAACAACTTTTTGTAGCGATTGCACATCAAAAACTTCAATTAAATTGAAAGAATGAAGAACAAACTTACATGCAGTTAGAGACATCATAAACCCTGCAAAATTGAAAACATTGAAGAACAAAGTTACAACACCAACACAATCAATTAGGTTAAAAACAATTAAGTCAATCGTTTAACACCACAGAAAATTATAACAATAGAAAGGAGCATAAAGCTTCCAATTAGGTCAAAAACAATTACCTGATCTGGAGTCTACTTTCACCTCTCTCTCATCTCTCATTTCATTGAACCTAAACAATAAGAACTGACTTCGTTAGAAAGAGACAGATTACCGATTAATATAACAGCCATTAATCATTAAGAAATCGGTGGAAACCAAAATCAATTGAATACCCATTCGTGCCCTAATCAAGTGCCAATATGATTGAATAGCCTTGAAGTGGAAATTAATTGGGGACGTTAGCCATTCATATGGAAGTAGGGATGTGGTACGGTACGGATCGGTACCGTTACCGGTAGGTTTTGAGTTTTTGGGATCGGTATGGTACCGGTATTTCCCGAATTTTATCTTAAATACCGGTACCGTACCGGTACCAAGATTTGACGATTTTCGGGATTGGTATTTTCGATACCGGTACGGTACCGAGCTCATCCCTATATGAAAGGCTGAATCTTTGATATTGCATTGAATTGCATTAATGAGAAAAATGAGTATAGTTTAGCCGGCCGGGGAAGGGATAATAAATTTTAACGGCGTCTCGCCGGAAATTATCAATTACTATTTTGTCCTTATATCTTAATAATAAAAATAATAATAATAATAATAATAATATAGATATAGATAATAATTAATAAATATTAAAATATAAATAGTAAATTGAATAGTAATTTTGTGAGGGAGAAGAAATCCCTCTTTTATTATATATACATATATATATTAAAACCATGATGAGTTTTAAGAATTTAAGAACTCCATTCTAGGCCACACATTTAATTAAATGGATTGGAGTATGTGGTTGAGATTAAATCTGGCAAAAAAGTCAAAGTAAGAGAGAGAAAAAAGATGTAAATGGTTACACTAACTTTTACGTCCGTTACACATGTGTAAAAAGTCGACTTGGTGTATAAAAAATTCTGTAATATTTTTACGTATATGTAACCTACACATATTACGCATGTGTAAAAAAAATTCAGAAAAAAAATCGTTAAATTGAGTTCTTTCGAGTTCTTAAAACTCAAAGAGGTTCTCAATTGAAATCTCCTATATATATATATATATATATATATCGATATATTAATATTGACTTTTCGTATAGAATTTAACCTTTCAAACGTTTTTAAGATTGTGCGTTGCCGTCCGCTAACGGGAGCCGCGAGCCGGTGGCGCGAGCTATGTGGATGGCAAACACCACAACACCTCCGCGTGAGCCGAGGCGTGACTGGACTCCCGCGATGGGCTAGCGACAGCTCGCGGGATGTCCCTTCTTTTTTTTTAATCTGCAATAGGTTAAGAAGGAAGAAAAAATCTACAGTAGAGAGGAGGAAAAAAAGATGAAGAAAAGAGAAGATGAATGAAAACCTAATTTCCTAGTTGGGTTTTATTCAAAGCCATAGGTTTTTTTCTTAGAGCTTTTTTTTAAAGCTATGGCCTTCTTTGACCATTTTTTTTCTTGGACCTTTCTATTTTTATTTACCAACTTAGTTTATTTATATATTAGTTTGTTTAAATTAGTAAAAAAATTGTAGTTCCTTTTCTTGTTAGATGCTTTAAATTTTTACTCTTTATAAATAGAAAATTATTTATATATTATTATCTTTCAATTTTAAATTTTTGAAAAAAAATTCGCTAAAGCCACCGTTCACCTGAACCACAATAGGCTAAGGTGGCTTTAGCAGTGGCTTCAGTGAGTGTCCAGTCAGCACTCCGTGACACAATATTATTAGATGAATTCAGAGCCCAACTTCAGCTACAACACACAGTCTAATAATAAATCATAACCACCAGCGTACATAATAGTAACAATAATAAGATAACAAAACCCTTCCTTTTGAGACGGCGTACATATCCGAATTCGATTGGTGTGTTAAGTTCGTTATAGTAACGACAATAAATGTAAGAATAAAGTAAACTCTCAAAAGAGTATTGTTGTATAGCTTAACATATAAAAAAATTATTTTTTACAGGATGTGTAGTTGATTGGTAAAACCCGTGTGGTGTTGCTGCGTGTCGAATCGAATTCGATCGTTATTTAGTTGTGACACTTAAACTAAATCAGAAAATAAAATTTCCAACTCCCAAATACAACAAATTAACAAATGTAAAATAAAAAATAGAAAATACGTTGCGATAGGATCGTCACGAATTCGGCCGGTATCAAGTTATTGGCTTATAGCACCATATGTAAAGGAAAAAAAATAAATTTGTGAACACCTAAATACAAAAATATAATATATTTAAACAAAAAATCCTAGCGTTGCGGTGGTGAACTTAGTGAATTCGGTCAGTATCGATGGTAAAAAAACCACGGTTGAGGCGTCAAACAAACACAAATTCAGTGGGTATCGATGGTAATCACACTAAATCGTAAACATAGAATTCGGTTGATATCAACTAGTGTGGTACTAAATAGTAAGCCCCAAATAGTAAGCCCAAAAAAAATAACATAAAACGAACTGACACAAAGTCAGTCGATATCAGATTACAGAAACGAAACTAAAAAATAAATTCCTGAACATCAAATACAACAAATTAACACACTTAAAATTTTTTTTAAAAAAAGCAGCTAGTGTCTTGATGGCAGACAGACATGAATTAGGTCACTGTGGATGGTAACAAAAAAAAATTAAAAAATAAAAGCCGGTGTGCTGTGACCGTAAACCGACATGATACCACCATAATACAACACGTGAACTAATAAAAACACTCACGACACCTGGGTTTTAATATTATGTATAATTAAGTAAAAAACAAATGTTAAAAAAAGGTGATTGAAATCAGAATTCTTTCATTAGGTAAAAATTATTGTATTCTATAACCTACAAGTCCATAACTATGCAAATAAACAATCTTCAATTAGGAGTTGATAAAAAAGTAGAAGCTATTGTTAAGGTAATTACTGCAGCGCAGCTCAGTTCCAAACATCAACAGGTAAATAAGAAAAAAATACGTCGTGACAGTATATTAAAAACAACACAACTGTTCGAAACGTAGATACAAAATCAAGTCTGCATTTTTGAAAAGTGGGGGGGGGCTTAGGTTTTTGAAAGTTTTTTGGTTTGATGAGGTCATGTATATACATACATATATATGTATATATGTGGTGAGATTAAATAAAACTCCTTTTAAAATGAGAAAATTAAAAACTCTTAAAGAATTGTTTTTAACTTAAAAAAAAGGTATATTGATTTTATTAATCTCAACTATTGCCTTTTGGTCACTGCCGGTCTCAACTAATGAGTTGGCTACTAACGATCCCAACTTTTAACGTATTTGTTTCTAATGGTCCGCAACTAACAGAATCCTAACGTCGTTAGCTTCAAGTCGTTGGAAAAACGTTTTTGTCGGAAATGTCAAATTTGTTATCGGAAACACCACTTGAACACCGCAACCACCACTAACTAACTCACTGCCAACCAACTACCAGCGCTTAAGCACTATCAACCGTTTCCGACGATGGTTCTAGGGTTTCCGGTGACCTCAATAATTGGGGTTTTTACTAGAAAAAGGTTCCTAAAGGTCCGATACAAAGTTACCAAGATGTTTGGGACGAAAATGTTGAGTTTTCAGGAAAAAAATTGAGTTTTCCGGCCAAAAACATTTTTCCGGAGAACCGAAACTAACGTCGTTAGGATTCTGTTACTCACGGACCATTAGGAACAAATACATTAAAATTTGGGACCGTCAGCAGCCAATTTGTTAGTTGGGACCGACGGTTACCAAAAGACGCTAGTTGAGATTAATAAAAACCATATACCTAAAAAAATTTTAGTAGTTTTTCTTATATTATTCTTATATGTTGATATTGTTCCAAAAATAAAAAAAATAAAAATAAAAATAAAAAAAACTTGTCGGCAACCTCGTCGGTGTAGTAAATATGTGTAATAGTGTGCATACACATGCAAGAGTGTTATATTGCATAGAATACAATATTATTGCACATATTTGATACACACTATTGTATATATGCAATATAAGACTAATACACACATCAAATACACATTATTACGTATGTGTAATACAACATTAATGCACATGTGTGCTACCTCGACTTTTATTTTTACTTTTTATTTTTTGCATATAATACAACACTACTACACATATACAATACACAAATATTGAATATATGCAATTAAACATATTGAACATAAAAATACTTAGTAATACACATGTGTAACACAACAATATCACATAGTAATATCTATGCACATTGCAACGTATTTTTTTTTCCGAGTGAAATATAACAAAATATAAGAATAATGGCAAAAACGGAATTTTGAAAATATTTTTTATTTTTAATTAAAAATAATTCTTTAGAAGTTTTTAAATTTTCTCTCTAAGTATGAGTTTTCTTTTAATCCCCTCCATATATATATAGCAGATTTTCTAGAGACCCCCAACGGCCAATCCTTGCATGAATTGCTAAGGATCCAATAAGTCCAACATTTATTCCTTCAAATGTGTCAATTGGGCAAATATGCCCATAGTGACTAGGATGAATATCTCGTATTGAAAAAGTACCAATTCACGCAGTCAATCCTCCCCCCCCCCCTCGGGGCCAAATAACTCAATTTTCTCCCATGAACTTGTGTCAATGGATTAGTTCGATCCAAAACTTGAGATAATGAGTGTAAACGGAAAAAAACTTTATAAGTATCTGTTAATAGAGTTGAATTTACCAAGCTATGAGGAGTTGGTGTCAAAGTATGCTTAAGTGCTGTATATATGTTTCCTCGATCCATATTTTCTAAACGAACCAAGGCCAACCCAAATTACTCTTGTAAAAGATCCGCTACAGAAAGAACACGTTTATTTTGCAAATGATTCATATTGTCAAGTGTACCATTCCAAATTTGATTCAAATCAAACGATCCGCGGCTAGCAGTATATCACGCGGTAACAAAAATGTATTATTCTGGGGTATATCAAGGTTTAGTCTTCGATCCATATTTCGTCAACCAATCCCTCCCAATTCACATATTTGTTGAAAGAATTTTTTGTAAATCCTTAGATAAGGATTTAGAAAATACCGGATCTCCCTCTATACAAGCAAATTTTTGATAAAATTCCAAAATAGCATTTTCTTTTGACCATGTTTGTTTTATCATTCAGAAAAGACAAAAATAGTCCAGGATATCAAACATTCTCTCGAATTTATCTTATATTCAACCTCATTGCTGATAATAGAACTAGAATAGATAGTTTTTGTTGCCTACTCACACGAACCTATATCCTTGATTTTCTATCAATTTCTAATTATAGTCTTCCTCCCCAATCTGATATTATGGTGCCAGTATAGACCAAAATTGTGTTCTTGTTTAATTCTGACGGGTAATAAATACCGCGACTTTGCAGTATTTGATTGATCACAATTATATAGATTCCATTTACTATAAAGTACCCAGAGACATCATTAGAGGGATCTTTCCTATCAAAATGATTTGTCCTTGTATATACTTACACCTATCGTTTTTCCAAATGAGTCTCGCAGATACATATAATTCAGAAGAATATGTGAGTGATTCATACACAACATCTCTTTCCTTTATCAGGGGTTCTACCAATTGATATCTTTCCAAAAATAATTCAAAGTCAATTTCTTGATTTGAATCTTCAATTTTTGGAAACTTAGAAAGCTCTTCTACAAACCCTGATCAATGAACCTACAAAATCCTTCAAATTGTATCTGATTAAATCTAGGTATTGTAACATTCGATAATATTCAAACACGAAACCCGACCCGTTGTAGCTTTTAATGTGATTAGAAACCTTTCTAATTAATAAATATTGGATGTCTATGTTATGATCGTTTTATTGGTAATTGATATTTAAGTTATATCATAGTTACTATGCTAACATATTCGTAAGTTTTGATGAATCGAAATTGTTACCTCACATTGTTACTTTTACTGTGTTACATATTTAAAGTGTTTGGAAACTCGTATTATAACCTAACTATAACGTCCTCGTTTCGATAAACAAATAAATAAAGTATTTCGGGTTTATTTTAGTTGTCGTGTCGAGAAACGTCATTTAAATTAATTAAATAATATGTAGAATATAGATAATATTAATAGAGGTTATTGAACTTAAGGGTGATTATGGGCCAAAAAAGCCTTTGGGCTTTGCCTATTTAAACCCCTAAACCCTAAATCCATCCTTATCTTCATCATTCCATCATCATTCTTCCAATCATTGTTACACACACCCATACACACACACACAAATCTCCTATACATCAACAATCCTAATTCCCAATTTCACCCATCCAAATATTCAAGATCTAAGGTAAATATTATGTTTATTTTCATTTCAATTTCTTATTAAGATTAATAACAAATTAATAAACGAAATTTGAAAGTTTACAATGAAGCGAGCCGACACGAATCAATCCTAAGTGAACCAATTAAGAAAGATAAGACTTTAGTTGCGGGTGTAACTTGAGTCCATAGCTGCTGATGGAACGGAAACCGGAACCCCAAAACTGTTTAGCTCTGGTTAACTTCAAACCCGAGGGCTTGAAACAGAAATCAATGAAGAGTTGAACCCATATCTGAACCACGACGGATTTGATGGATATTGTATCCAAACCTTCGGCTGGCTAGATAACCCGGGAGACCTAAACCATTAATAATCGAAAACCAGACCAACCGAACCTTTGCGACATACCCTAAACCAGTCGCGCGAGCCCCGGTGCGACTCGAGCAAAACATTCGCACGACACGCGAATCGTTTCAGATGCGATGCGAACTCTTCGAATGCTAATGGTTTTCAAGATTCGATTCGCACACCGTGCGAATAGGATTTATGCGAATGATTTTCGAGATTCGATTCGCATGCCATGCGAATTCTTTGGCTGTGCGAATCCTTTTTTTGTATGCGAATCAGGGTGGTGTGAATCCTTGTATGCGACTTGACCTAACCTCGTGCGAATCGTTGGGAACCCTCGTGCTTCTGTGCCATGGTGGTGGACGCCGGAGTTCTGGAGTGGCGGCGGCGGTGTGGTTGATGAGAATGGCCAGAAAGGGAAGGGTAGTGGCGGCGTGGAGTCGCCGGAATTGATAGATGGCGGCGGTGGGTGGCCGTGGTTAAAGAAAGAAGGAAGAAGAAGGAGAATATGAGAGGGGGGAGGGGAGCCGGGTAGGTTAAAGGAAGGAAGTGGGTGGATGGGTTTTGTTTACAAATAGGGTAAAGATTGGAAGGTGTTGTATAATAATAATAATAATAATAATAATAATAATAATAATAATAATAATAATAATAGCAACTCTTAGTAATAATAATAATAAATAATAATAAAAGTAAAAGTAATAATAATACTAAGATTATATAATAAAATGATTGTAGGGATGAGAAGGCATGAACATAACCCGAACCCAAGACCCGACTCGTTTAGAACCCGTGACCCGCTCCAAATAAAGGAATGTGAGTTGAAGGTGAACCAAACTCAAAAGCCCGATCATTAAAGAAATGAAAATATCAATGGAGTTAAGTATAGACCCAACATAACCCGAACTCGCTTAAGGAAACATAAACTTGTAAATGCGTTAAGAAAGTGAGTTAATAATAATGAAGTAAATATAATATAAATATATAATAATAATAATAATAATAATAATAATAATAATAATAATAATAATAATAAATAAGGTTAAGTATATTAAATTAATATGAACAGATAAAGAAGGTTACATGTTGGTTCAGTTAACTTAAAAGTTAACCCCGTTAACTTTAGAGAATAAAGAACAAACATATAAAGAGATTAATACGTGTATGTTATTAACAGTTAGTCGGGCATAGTTGAAGAAAGGCATTACTATTAATTCGGAGAGGAATCGTCTACAGGTGAGTTCTAGCCCCTTTTCTGTGTTATGTTTTTCGGGGCTGTGTGCATACTACAACGTGTTAGATTAATACACTTACCTTAAATGGTAAGTGTATGGTAGATATGATTGTGTATGTATGTGAACGTTATTGAACGATTAATTTAGTATGTTGTAGTTATAACTAATTATATTATAATTGAAGAGTAAAGGGTTGCGGACCCTACAAATATCTGCGAAGAATAGAGGGTTGCAGACCCTACTAATATCTGCGAAGAATAAAGGGTTGCGAACCTTACTAATATTTGTGAAGAATAAAGGGTTGCGGACCCTTATAATATTTGCGAAGAATAAAGGGTTGCGGACCCTAATAATATCTGCGAAGGTTATAGGGCGAAATGCTCTTTAAAATACAGAAGAGACACGTATGTATTAATTAATGAAAGTCAGATAAAGTATGGAAGATTGTCTGGATGTACGTATGCATGTACCTATGAATGTTAGGAGAACAGTTAAGCAATTAATACGTATCTTCGGACGCATATTAATAAGTAATTGGATGCAATGTATGTTAATTAACTAGAACTCACTCAACGTAGCTGACTTTTAGTATGCACGTAGGCAAGTAGAATGAGAGAAGTTGCTTGATGAGGACACACGACAATAAGAGGAAGACTGACACCGCTATGAAGAAGACTCTCGTGTCATTTATGTTTTATGTTTAAGACTTATGTTATTTCCGTTTAAGACAAAGTATTTAAGTTATGTAAGAATGGTTGACTTTTATTCCGCGAAATGTTTTAATTAACTCTGATTTTTCGAATTATGTGAATGAGTAAATCCAGACAGCGCGAAAGTAGGGTTCCCGGGAACGGGGCCTTACATTAACTCGATATTTGGAGTCCCTAATAAGTTGTACATATGTATTTTGCATATACATAATAAGTTGTAACTCATATGTGTGTTTCCTTCATTTTCTAACACAATAAATTGTTACATGGACCTTTAAACAAGTAACTAGCCTAAGTACTATATCTAATTAATTATTCTAGCAAATGTTATTTCCTATACGTTAAACATACAATATAATCCAACCCAAAACACCCCCAAAACCGTTCACCCCACCCTCTTTCCCCTTCTCTAAGTTTTACAACTTTCAACAAAAACAAAATTTCCCAAGTTAGCCCATCAAAAGCTTGTTATTTATTAGAGACTATCATCCCCTTTATTTCTCTTGTACCATTATTCTTCTTTGAAATTCAAGAAGAATTTATCTTCTCCCCCCCCCCTCTCTCTCATATCCATATTCTTTATTTTTCTTATTGTTACTATTTTGTCAAAAATTAAGGTAATCAAGTTGTTGTGTAATATTAGTTGTACTATCTTTAAGGTTTCTTTTATTCTTGTTTATCTTCTTTATTTACATGATTGCAAATCCAACATATATTCATATCAAGGATCCCACATAATTTATACACCATGGTGTGTGTTTTGGAGGAGACAACGAACTAAAGGTTGGAAGGTGATCTTCAATTGTCACACCTTAACAAAGTTCTTACATTCCTTCTAACTTTATGTTTTAATTTGATTTTTTCTTATAGCATAACCATAAGGGTTTGATGATACATATTCTTATATGATGTATTCATCACCCCATCAACGGCTTATAATTTATTTCCATCAGAAACCATTTCAAAAAGTAAAGGTCATTACTAATTGTAATGATTCAGAATTGACAGAATTCTTGGACAACAAATGTTGAGCCATAACTTTGTCATAACGAATTGAAATGATGCAAGACCAAAGCCTAAGACTAAATTCATTGAGTTGTGGTTCTAATGAAGTTTTATTTGCATTTTAATTCATTTTTTGACTCAATAGTGGTCAAATAAAAATTATCGCGCAGATCTGTACCCATTTAGAAGAATGGCTATTTTAGCCAATCTCGGGTCCGAATCTGACCAAACTTTCTAAATGAAGGTTGTTCCTGTCACATTTATTTAGTTGACTGGAGTTTTTTTTTATAATTTTTGGGAATTTATTCATATTTTTTAATAATTTATCTATGCTGTGACAGCAAGCTGTCCAAATTCTGTTTCCATCCTTCTTTTCCTTTTTCAAGTACAAGTTATAATATCATTTTAGCATTATAATCCTTAGTTAGTTATTCATTAAACACAAACTAAAACTAGCCTTGTTACTTTTATTTAGGGTTTTCACGTTAGGACATTCACACGCTTAACCAAGATCTTAATCTTTCAACCCACCAAATTCAATGTGAGTTTACATACCGCCTTTATTCATCTTTTATATATTTTGGGGGTAGCATGTATACCTTATGTATTTTTTGAATTTTATTATCACATCTATTCGAAACATAATTCAATTTATGTTTATGTGTGATTATTGCATACTCTATGATTATGCTCTATGTGCTTAAATGTTTATTTTATTGTTTGGTGGTTTGGTATCTCATTCTCATCTAGTATGATCATACATCTATTTAATTGTTTACATTTTCATAAAAATTGTAATGCTCATCGTTGACATATGAATTGTGATGTTATCTATATATATTTTAACTCAAACTTATGTATTTTCACCAACATTCGTGTTGACAAACTCTATTTTTATACATGTTACAGGTTCAAATATTTGATGTAATCAAGATCGAAGATAGTTAGTTAGCCTTAGGATATTTATTAAAAATATGCATTTGATTTGATTACTGTAATTGTGTACTTGTTTTGATGTTAATGATTTAAATAATTATTGTCACTTTAATTAGTGTCTTTTGAGCTACTGTCCGATCAATATGTTACGCCCTGGCATGTTCCGCCGCTTTTGGTCGGGGTGTGACAGGTATTGGACATTGCGTCTATCACACCGAACCTGGGGTTTATATATGTAGGGGAGGGACAATTTGAGAACCTTGTTGAGTTTTAAGAACTTAAGAACTCCATTCTTAACCACACATTTAATTAAATAGATTAGATTATGTGGTTAAGATTAAATCTAATTAAAAAATTGAATTATGAGAGAAAATAAAGATGTACAGTTATTACACTAATTTAAACGTCCGTTACACTTATGTAAAAAGTCGACTCGGTGTGTAAAAAAATATGTAATTTTTTTACGTATATGTAACCTACATATATTACGTATGTGTAAAAAAATTCAAAAAAAAAAATTGTTACGCTGAGTTTTTTCGAGTTCTTAAAACTCAAAGTGATTCTTAAAAGAAATCTCCCCCCCTATATATATATATATATATATATATATATATAAGAAGTATAGTTTGAAAACCCTCTTGAGTTGAGAAAACCCGTGAAAACCCTATGTAACATCATTTTTTTTGTTACATGTAATATATGTTGTTACATTTAATACAAAACATCGAAAACATAAAAAAAATGTTTTGCTATTTTTTTTACATTTTTTTAGTAATTTTTATATATGTTTTCAGGAGATAAAAAATGTAAATAAACTTTTATATTTTGTATTAACTTTAATTGTGGACCACAAGATTTAATCTTTAATTAAAAATATGTGGTTGAGAATGAGTTTCTGAAGTTTTCACAACTTAAGTGGATTTTTATTCTAACCTAACCATATATATATATATATATATATATATATATATATATATATATATATATATATATAGGATGAGTATTATTTAAGAACTCTAAGAAACTCATAATAACTAATGTTTTTTATAAAAATTTTTGTATGTTAATATTATTTGGGTGTAGTTTTATCAATTTGTATATTTATATATAAGATTACAATTATACAAATTAGTTTTTACACATATCTATTTTTCTTTTACACATATGGAAGTTTGTTATTACATAAACTTTACATATATGCAAACTTGTGATTTATATATGTAAATAAAAAAATCATATATGATAAAACTACTCTCAAATAATGTTATTATATAAAAAAAAAGTTAAAAAAATATTTGGTTTTTAAGAGTTTCTAAAAGTTCTTAACTTTTTCTGAGTTCTTAAATGAAACTAGCCCTATATATATATAATTGCCTACATAAAAATCCTATGCGTCACGATGTGGTTGTTCCCCACCCCCTCTTGGGTCACCAGATTGCTTCATTCCTGAATGGTAGCTTCTTATGCGTTTGACCCGAATTCGTAGGTATGAGTCTTACCAAACTCGGATAATCCTTAAACGGGTTATAGCGTCTCATTTATTTATAAAACCTTTCATCATCAAACAATAATTTTCACGGGTCATGAGTCTCACCAAACCTGGATAATTCTTAAACGGGTTATAACATCTCAATTATTTATGAAACCCCTTACTCATCACACAATAATTTTTACGGGTCATGGGTCTCACCAAACCCGGATGACCCTTAAACGGGTTATAAGATCTCATTTATTTGTGAAACCCTTTTAACATCAAACCTTAATATAATTTCTCTCATCTACATATTCAATGTGACAATCGTCAATTTCAGGTTAACTCCGTTAACTCAACTCCATCAATTCAAACTTAAGATCATTGAATCTCAAATGCACACTTCATTACATTTAAACTAGGGTTTAAATGACGCTTAACACTTACTACATGTGTAGTCTTTCGGGATTTGCACCGAAACGCAAACGAGTTGACGCAAACGATTGATGAATAAACGAAAAACGTCAAAACAGTAATTATGTGATAATTATGTGTTAGACTTATGTGCTATGTAAGGCCCCGTTACCGGTAACCCTACTGTCGTGTCGGATTTACTCATAAACACAGTTCTTCAAATCAGAGTTTATTAAAACTTTTCGCGGAATATAAAACGTCAATCATTTGTTACAAAACATTAAATCTTTTCCTTGATACCATAACACCAAAACTTTATATTTAAAACATCTTTACTTCTTTCTTCAGATGCCAGCCGTTCAATCCATGCCATGTGCCATCCTCATGCTAACTCTATAATCAGCTCAACTCTATAATCAGCTCACCTGCGTGCATACTAAAAGTCAGCTACGCTGAGTGAGTTCTAGTTAATCACATAATCATACAATACATTCTTGCATTTCATACTTTCTTACCTTCATACTTTTATACATTCATATATTCATACTTTTATTCATTCATACTTCTATACATTCATGTATTCATGCTTTTATTCCTTCATACTTCTATACATTCATATATTCATACGTTTTAAAGAGCCTTTCGCCCTATAACCTCACAGATATTATAAGGGTCTGGTCCCTAACATCACAGATATTATAAGGGTCTGGTCCCTAACATCACAGATATTATAAGGGTCTGGTCCATAACATCACAGATATTATAAGGGTCTGGTCCCTAACGTCACAGATATTATAAGGGTCTGGTCCCTAACATCACAGATATTATAAGGGTCTGGTCCCTAACATCACAGATATTATAAGGGTCTGGTCCCTAACATCACAGATATTATAAGGGTCTGGTCCCTAACGTCACAGATATTATAAGGGTCTGGTCCCTAACATCACAGATATTATAAGGGTCTGGTCCCTAACCTCACAGATATTATAAGGGTCTGGTCCCTAACATCACAGATATTATAAGGGTCTGGTCCCTAACATCACAGATATTATAAGGGTCTGGTCCCTTGTTTTCGAATATTAGAAGGGTTCGATTCCCTCTTCGTCACCATACAACCATACATCATACCTCGAGTATTAGTAGGGCTCGGTACCCTTTTCGTAACCATACATTATCATTTCTTTCTTCTATTATCTCTATCATGTTCATACACGTAAACATACATATCATACTTACCTTACACATAGTGTTACAACCTGACAGTACGTGCAATATCCGAAGATCGTTCACGTACCATCAAGCAATCATTCCTATATATCATATCATTCACATAAGGCATACACTTATCTCTTAGGATAAGCGTATTAACAAACATATCGAGTATGCACACTGCCCCGAAAACATAACACATAAATGGGGCTAGAAACTCACCTGAATACTGCTTCTTTTTCTGATGGTTGTAAATCCCTTCTTTAACTGAGCTCGGCTAACTGTACAAGTTACACGTATCAATACTCGCCTGACCTAATCTGGTGGCCTAGTATTAGCTTACTTTAACTTATCGCTTTATAATTTATTTTCTAATCAAACTTGGCTTTAGGCGAAGTTAACCCTTACGCGAACTTGGCTTCAGGCGAAGTTAAACCTTAGGCGAACTTGGCTTCAGGCGAAGTTAAACCTTAGGCGAACTTGGCTTCAGGCGAAGTTATCCTTAGGCGAACTTGGCTTCAGGCGAAGTTATCCTTAGGCGAACTTGGCTTCAGGCGAAGTTATCCTTAGGCGAACTTGGCCGTAGGCGAAGTTACGCTTGAAGGCGAAGTTACGCTTGAAGGCGAAGTTACGCTTGAAGGCGAAGTTCATCAAGCGAACTTAATCTTGCAGGCGAAGTTATCGCGCTGCAGATCTGTTTTGCCCATAAATCCTTCGTTTCTTAGCCAAATAACTCGATTTTGGTACCCACGGAATCGTATGATCAGCGCCTACAAACCCCAACCATCAAATCGGCCTAAAATCGACGTTTTAGGGGTCCGATTTGGGCAGTAAGGTTTCGGGTCCGGTTAACCCGTCAAATCCTAACCATTTTCAGTAATATTAGCTTTGCGGGATTAGTTCTTACCTTACCAACTCAGATCTATCAACAAATCTCGGGTCTCGGCTTCGAATCTTGATCGGTTAGAATGTGTGTGTTTTGAGTGTGTATGGAGTGTGTGTTGGGGAGTTGGTGAGAAATGAGATATTTTGGGATTTTGGGGGTATTTATATCCCTAAAATCCCATTCTCATTTAACCCATCTCAATTAACCCAAGTCCACAACCCACATCCATTACCCAACACTAGCCCGACCCATACCAACTCCTATTATATTATTTATTTCCTGATAACCCGAGTAAACTTTCCATCTATTAATAAGTAATATAACTAATATTACCTTAGAAATTTCGGGATGTTACAAGTCTTCCCTCCTTAAAGAGGTTTCGTCCCCGAAACCTAACTTATTCCCTATAAAAGGAAAACTTCTTACATTTATACGTTTTAATGAATTGCTTTCGCTTTCTGAGTTACCCTTCCTACTTCCGACTTTACAGCCATCGAATGGTGGTCATGTGTTTTAGCTATTTAAGGTAGCTTGTCCATGAAGCCCTCGATGTGCCAAGTCTCATTTCAATCTTCAAGAGGCTTTGTCTTATATCATATTAATGCTAAAGCCTAAGTCGACACTCTATCACAACACAACAATTTTATCATGACTAATTTGCATTCAAACAATTCGTACCATAATTAATAAACACCAGTCTAAACTTCAACATAAAACAACACGCATCGAGTCATTAATAAGTTACACATAGATTTAATACTTATGGCTAGCATCTAGCCTTCTTGAACGGCTTCTTCAAGCATACGGAGGAATCTGTTAAACCCCAAGCACTCTTCTCTCCTTCCTGTTCTCCCTTTGGTGTCTTGCAATCCCTTGCTAGGTGCCCACGTCCTCCACAGTTGTGACACTTATGGTAATCATTACATTCCCAAGAGGAATGTCCTGCTCTTCCACACCTGTAACAAACACCTAATCCCTTTCTGCACTCTCCCGCCCCTGATTCCTTGCAATCCCTAGCCATGTGGTCAGCTTCCCCGCATTTGAAGCACTTTGGACGATCAGGGCATTCTCGAGAATAATGCCCACTCTTTCCACACCGATAGCACCTGTCTGTCCCAGTCTTGCATTCTCCCTGGTGCACTCGCCCACATGTCTCACATGTATCCTTGTTCCCACCCTTGGCCTTCCTCTCATCAGTTGTTGTCACCATCACGCCAGATCGCTTAGTAGAGGTAGCCCATTTCTTTTCCTTCTCTCCCCCCACCGTTCTTGTTTCCCCACAATCCCTAGCAAAGTGACCCGACTTACCACACTTATAACATTTCTGGTCCTCGGTGCAATCACGAGTTATGTGTCCCTTCTTCCCACATCGGTAGCACTGATTTGGACCAGCCTTGCATTCACCTAGGTGCATCTTCCCGCACACTTTGCACGTTTCCCTTCCCGCGACCCCTGGTATCTTTTTCCCAGCATACTCCACGACATCTACAGATCTTTTGGTTCCTTTCGCTCCTCCCTTTTCATCATCACCACTCTCACTGTCCTTTCCTGCCTTCAAAGTGGCCCTTGCATGGTTTTCAGCAGACCTGTCAGTACGAAATTTCTTCTCTGTAGCAGCTACAGCGTAGGAAATGGCAAATCGAACAGCAGGATCCAGCTGATATCCTTCATCGCTGCTTGGTCCTTGCAAAGTTTCACTTTTCTCCTTTCTCGAGGTAGTAACTAGTTCTTCAGAAGGTTTTCGGACAACGCGTAATCCAAGAGGACGTCCAGTGTGACCTCCCTTTCCAACAAACCTTCTTGCTCCAGCCATTAGTATTCTTAAATGGAAAACACAAACATCATCACTCAAGGAACTATTTAGTACAAGGATAGCAAGGCTAACAGGTAATAACAGTGGCCAGCTGTGACTAGCTGATCACGTTGCTTTCCGTGTCCTATACACTTCCCTTTATGAGTCTATTTGTGCTGGTTCTACTTAATCAGTTAGTCAAATCAAACAATCAATTATTCCTATCCCTATCGTTCACATATCCTTTCTTTCTCTTTAACATATATCATTTAATCATACACTTTACCTTTACTGATCTTGCTTGAGCGACACATGGCATTCTTGAACTGACATCTTCTTTCCTTTCTTACTTAAATCCCATTTTCTGTTCGAGTCTAAGCATGTAGGATGCTTAAATCTCTCGAACTTATGCTCTGATACCAACTTGTAAGGCCCCGTTACCGGTAACCCTACTGTCGTGTCGGATTTACTCATAAACACAGTTCTTCAAATCAGAGTTTATTAAAACTTTTCACGGAATATAAAACGTCAATCATTTGTTACAAAACATTAAATCTTTTCCTTGATACCATAACACCAAAACTTTATATTTAAAACATCTTTACTTCTTTCTTCAGATGCCAGCCGTTCAATCCATGCCATGTGCCATCCTCATGCTAACTCTATAATCAGCTCAACTCTATAATCAGCTCACCTGCGTGCATACTAAAAGTCAGCTACGCTGAGTGAGTTCTAGTTAATCACATAATCATACAATACATTCTTGCATTTCATACTTTCTTACCTTCATACTTTTATACATTCATATATTCATACTTTTATTCATTCATACTTCTATACATTCATGTATTCATGCTTTTATTCCTTCATACTTCTATACATTCATATATTCATACGTTTTAAAGAGCCTTTCGCCCTATAACCTCACAGATATTATAAGGGTCTGGTCCCTAACATCACAGATATTATAAGGGTCTGGTCCCTAACATCACAGATATTATAAGGGTCTGGTCCCTAACATCACAGATATTATAAGGGTCTGGTCCCTAACATCACAGATATTATAAGGGTCTGGTCCCTAACGTCACAGATATTATAAGGGTCTGGTCCCTAACATCACAGATATTATAAGGGTCTGGTCCCTAACGTCACAGATATTATAAGGGTCTGGTCCCTAACATCACAGATATTATAAGGGTCTGGTCCCTAACCTCACAGATATTATAAGGGTCTGGTCCCTAACATCACAGATATTATAAGGGTCTGGTCCCTAACATCACAGATATTATAAGGGTCTGGTCCCTTGTTTTCGAATATTAGAAGGGTTCGATTCCCTCTTCGTCACCATACAACCATACATCATACCTCGAGTATTAGTAGGGCTCGGTACCCTTTTCGTAACCATACATTATCATTTCTTTCTTCTATTATCTCTATCATGTTCATACACGTAAACATACATATCATACTTACCTTACACATAGTGTTACAACCTGACAGTACGTGCAATATCCGAAGATCGTTCACGTACCATCAAGCAATCATTCCTATATATCATATCATTCACATAAGGCATACACTTATCTCTTAGGATAAGCGTATTAACAAACATATCGAGTATGCACACAGCCCCGAAAACATAACACATAAATGGGGCTAGAAACTCACCTGAATACTGCTTCTTTTTCTGATGGTTGTAAATCCCTTCTTTAACTGAGCTCGGCTAACTGTACAAGTTACACGTATCAATACTCGCCTGACCTAATCTGGTGGCCTAGTATTAGCTTACTTTAACTTATCGCTTTATAATTTATTTTCTAATCAAACTTGGCTTTAGGCGAAGTTAACCCTTACGCGAACTTGGCTTCAGGCGAAGTTAAACCTTAGGCGAACTTGGCTTCAGGCGAAGTTAAACCTTAGGCGAACTTGGCTTCAGGAGAAGTTATCCTTAGGCGAACTTGGCTTCAGGCGAAGTTATCCTTAGGCGAACTTGGCTTCAGGCGAAGTTATCCTTAGGCGAACTTGGCCGTAGGCGAAGTTACGCTTGAAGGCGAAGTTACGCTTGAAGGCGAAGTTACGCTTGAAGGCGAAGTTCATCAAGCGAACTTAATCTTGCAGGCGAAGTTATCGCGCTGCAGATCTGTTTTGCCCATAAATCCTTCGTTTCTTAGCCAAATAACTCGATTTTGGTACCCACGGAATCGTATGATCAGCGCCTACAAACCCCAACCATCAAATCGGCCTAAAATCGACGTTTTAGGGGTCCGATTTGGGCAGTAAGGTTTCGGGTCCGGTTAACCCGTCAAATCCTAACCATTTTCAGTAATATTAGCTTTGCGGGATTAGTTCTTACCTTACCAACTCAGATCTATCAACAAATCTCGGGTCTCGGCTTCGAATCTTGATCGGTTAGAATGTGTGTGTTTTGAGTGTGTATGGAGTGTGTGTTGGGGAGTTGGTGAGAAATGAGATATTTTGGGATTTTGGGGGTATTTATATCCCTAAAATCCCATTCTCATTTAACCCATCTCAATTAACCCAAGTCCACAACCCACATCCATTACCCAACACTAGCCCGACCCATACCAACTCCTATTATATTATTTATTTCCTGATAACCCGAGTAAACTTTCCATCTATTAATAAGTAATATAACTAATATTACCTTAGAAATTTCGGGATGTTACAAGTCTTCCCTCCTTAAAGAGGTTTCGTCCCCGAAACCTAACTTATTCCCTATAAAAGGAAAACTTCTTACATTTATACGTTTTAATGAATTGCTTTCGCTTTCTGAGTTACCCTTCCTACTTCCGACTTTACAGCCATCGAATGGTGGTCATGTGTTTTAGCTATTTAAGGTAGCTTGTCCATGAAGCCCTCGATGTGCCAAGTCTCATTTCAATCTTCAAGAGGCTTTGTCTTATATCATATTAATGCTAAAGCCTAAGTCGACACTCTATCACAACACAACAATTTTATCATGACTAATTTGCATTCAAACAATTCGTACCATAATTAATAAACACCAGTCTAAACTTCAACATAAAACAACACGCATCGAGTCATTAATAAGTTACACATAGATTTAATACTTATGGCTAGCATCTAGCCTTCTTGAACGGCTTCTTCAAGCATACGGAGGAATCTGTTAAACCCCAAGCACTCTTCTCTCCTTCCTGTTCTCCCTTTGGCGTCTTGCAATCCCTTGCTAGGTGCCCACGTCCTCCACAGTTGTGACACTTATGGTAATCATTACATTCCCAAGAGGAATGTCCTGCTCTTCCACACCTGTAACAAACACCTAATCCCTTTCTGCACTCTCCCGCCCCTGATTCCTTGCAATCCCTAGCCATGTGGTCAGCTTCCCCGCATTTGAAGCACTTTGGACGATCAGGGCATTCTCGAGAATAATGCCCACTCTTTCCACACCGATAGCACCTGTCTGTCCCAGTCTTGCATTCTCCCTGGTGCACTCGCCCACATGTCTCACATGTATCCTTGTTCCCACCCTTGGCCTTCCTCTCATCAGTTGTTGTCACCATCACGCCAGATCGCTTAGTAGAGGTAGCCCATTTCTTTTCCTTCTCTCCCCCCACCGTTCTTGTTTCCCCACAATCCCTAGCAAAGTGACCCGACTTACCACACTTATAACATTTCTGGTCCTCGGTGCAATCACGAGTTATGTGTCCCTTCTTCCCACATCGGTAGCACTGATTTGGACCAGCCTTGCATTCACCTAGGTGCATCTTCCCGCACACTTTGCACGTTTCCCTTCCCGCGACCCTTGGTATCTTTTTCCCAGCATACTCCACGACATCTACAGATCTTTTGGTTCCTTTCGCTCCTCCCTTTTCATCATCACCACTCTCACTGTCCTTTCCTGCCTTCAAAGTGGCCCTTGCATGGTTTTCAGCAGACCTGTCAGTACGAAATTTCTTCTCTGTAGCAGCTACAGCGTAGGAAATGGCAAATCGAACAGCAGGATCCAGCTGATATCCTTCATCGCTGCTTGGTCCTTGCAAAGTTTCACTTTTCTCCTTTCTCGAGGTAGTAACTAGTTCTTCAGAAGGTTTTCGGACAACGCGTAATCCAAGAGGACGTCCAGTGTGACCTCCCTTTCCAACAAACCTTCTTGCTCCAGCCATTAGTATTCTTAAATGGAAAACACAAACATCATCACTCAAGGAACTATTTAGTACAAGGATAGCAAGGCTAACAGGTAATAACAGTGGCCAGCTGTGACTAGCTGATCACGTTGCTTTCCGTGTCCTATACACTTCCCTTTATGAGTCTATTTGTGCTGGTTCTACTTAATCAGTTAGTCAAATCAAACAATCAATTATTCCTATCCCTATCGTTCACATATCCTTTCTTTCTCTTTAACATATATCATTTAATCATACACTTTACCTTTACTGATCTTGCTTGAGCGACACATGGCATTCTTGAACTGACATCTTCTTTCCTTTCTTACTTAAATCCCATTTTCTGTTCGAGTCTAAGCATGTAGGATGCTTAAATCTCTCGAACTTATGCTCTGATACCAACTTGTAAGGCCCCGTTACCGGTAACCCTACTGTCGTGTCGGATTTACTCATAAACACAGTTCTTCAAATCAGAGTTTATTAAAACTTTTCGCGGAATATAAAACGTCAATCATTTGTTACAAAACATTAAATCTTTTCCTTGATACCATAACACCAAAACTTTATATTTAAAACATCTTTACTTCTTTCTTCAGATGCCAGCCGTTCAATCCATGCCATGTGCCATCCTCATGCTAACTCTATAATCAGCTCAACTCTATAATCAGCTCACCTGCGTGCATACTAAAAGTCAGCTACGCTGAGTGAGTTCTAGTTAATCACATAATCATACAATACATTCTTGCATTTCATACTTTCTTACCTTCATACTTTTATACATTCATATATTCATACTTTTATTCATTCATACTTCTATACATTCATGTATTCATGCTTTTATTCCTTCATACTTCTATACATTCATATATTCATACGTTTTAAAGAGCCTTTCGCCCTATAACCTCACAGATATTATAAGGGTCTGGTCCCTAACATCACAGATATTATAAGGGTCTGGTCCCTAACATCACAGATATTATAAGGGTCTGGTCCCTAACATCACAGATATTATAAGGGTCTGGTCCCTAACATCACAGATATTATAAGGGTCTGGTCCCTAACGTCACAGATATTATAAGGGTCTGGTCCCTAACATCACAGATATTATAAGGGTCTGGTCCCTAACATCACAGATATTATAAGGGTCTGGTCCCTAACATCACAGATATTATAAGGGTCTGGTCCCTAACGTCACAGATATTATAAGGGTCTGGTCCCTAACATCACAGATATTATAAGGGTCTGGTCCCTAACCTCACAGATATTATAAGGGTCTGGTCCCTAACATCACAGATATTATAAGGGTCTGGTCCCTAACATCACAGATATTATAAGGGTCTGGTCCCTTGTTTTTGAATATTAGAAGGGTTCGATTCCCTCTTCGTCACCATACAACCATACATCATACCTCGAGTATTAGTAGGGCTCGGTACCCTTTTCGTAACCATACATTATCATTTCTTTCTTCTATTATCTCTATCATGTTCATACACGTAAACATACATATCATACTTACCTTACACATAGTGTTACAACCTGACAGTACGTGCAATATCCGAAGATCGTTCACGTACCATCAAGCAATCATTCCTATATATCATATCATTCACATAAGGCATACACTTATCTCTTAGGATAAGCGTATTAACAAACATATCGAGTATGCACACAGCCCCGAAAACATAACACATAAATGGGGCTAGAAACTCACCTGAATACTGCTTCTTTTTCTGATGGTTGTAAATCCCTTCTTTAACTGAGCTCGGCTAACTGTACAAGTTACACGTATCAATACTCGCCTGACCTAATCTGGTGGCCTAGTATTAGCTTACTTTAACTTATCGCTTTATAATTTATTTTCTAATCAAACTTGGCTTTAGGCGAAGTTAACCCTTACGCGAACTTGGCTTCAGGCGAAGTTAAACCTTAGGCGAACTTGGCTTCAGGCGAAGTTATCCTTAGGCGAACTTGGCTTCAGGCGAAGTTATCCTTAGGCGAACTTGGCCGTAGGCGAAGTTACGCTTGAAGGCGAAGTTACGCTTGAAGGCGAAGTTCATCAAGCGAACTTAATCTTGCAGGCGAAGTTATCGCGCTGCAGATCTGTTTTGCCCATAAATCCTTCGTTTCTTAGCCAAATAACTCGATTTTGGTACCCACGGAATCGTATGATCAGCGCCTACAAACCCCAACCATCAAATCGGCCTAAAATCGACGTTTTAGGGGTCCGATTTGGGCAGTAAGGTTTCGGGTCCGGTTAACCCGTCAAATCCTAACCATTTTCAGTAATATTAGCTTTGCGGGATTAGTTCTTACCTTACCAACTCAGATCTATCAACAAATCTCGGGTCTCGGCTTCGAATCTTGATCGGTTAGAATGTGTGTGTTTTGAGTGTGTATGGAGTGTGTGTTGGGGAGTTGGTGAGAAATGAGATATTTTGGGATTTTGGGGGTATTTATATCCCTAAAATCCCATTCTCATTTAACCCATCTCAATTAACCCAAGTCCACAACCCACATCCATTACCCAACACTAGCCCGACCCATACCAACTCCTATTATATTATTTATTTCCTGATAACCCGAGTAAACTTTCCATCTATTAATAAGTAATATAACTAATATTACCTTAGAAATTTCGGGATGTTACATGCTACGTGATAACATGGTTATGAACATTAACTCAAGATGTAAACTAGTTAGTTAAGTTAGAAAAACAACAATTGAAAGTAGAGGGACTTGAGTGTAACTTGTATTTTTATAAATATATCCTTAACAATCAACCCTAACTCATTATTATTAACCCCACAAGTTCGATCGGCCCCTCCCTCCCTTTGCTCCCTTGGCTGCCGTCCACTATACACACACATAACACCAAGAAATCAAGCATTTGATTGAAGAACTAGGTGCTAGGAAGGTATAATTGATTATCCTATACATCCTTGTTACTTGATTTTGATGTTTAATGGGTTAATTGAAAACCCTAGCTGCCGATTTTTCATGTATGTATGAAGTTAATATGTTTGTTGTTGATTGGTGATGATTTGATAACTAGATTGAATGTTGTTGCATGTTAATTGTTGTGTCTATGGTTTGAGTTCAAACAAAAACCCTAATCATGTATGTAATGGGTAATTGATGTGCATGAATGGTGTTTATGGAGTCTAGAGTGTTATATGAATGCATGATAGTTCATAGGTTGTTAATATATTGAGTTTGGATGCAAACAGTTTCTGGACAGAATGGGTATATGATGTTTAAGTGACTGTAACGAAGTTTAAACGTGAAAATTGGTTGAGATTATTGGTACTACGGTAAACTAGGTTGAGTCTAGTTTCTATAAAGTATAAACTTGTAATTTTTGGACAAGTAGAAGTTAACTTTTATGATTTTACAAAAACGTTGTGCAAAGCTGAGCTGTTAGACCTGCTGTTAGGTTGTTTTGTAAATGTTATATCTCATGAACTACAATACCAATTGGGTTGGTTCCACTTCTAGAAGTTGACTTATTGAGTTAGGAACCTAACCCAAGTGGTCTTGCATTTATTGGATTTTTGGTTTAACGGGAATTGCAAATAACATTCTGTTGCGCATGAATTTGACTGTTATGAGTTTGCTGTAATGATTTGATGATTGTGAGAAAACTATGTGGAATAAAAATATAATTAAATATGTTATGGAAACCTAAGACATAGGTTCTTCTGTGATGATTTTTGGTAAATTAATTGAGACGCTATGATCGGTGAAATAGTACAATCTTTCTAGTAGGATTTCTGTCTCGGTGAAACTAGCTGCTGAGTTGTGTAAAAATGCATGAAACATGATACTTGCTATATAATTGTTATGATTTGACCAAAATACCCTTGCGGGGAATAATTGCTAATTGATTGCCATGATTTGACCAAATTGCCCTCATGGGGAATAATGACTAGTTAATTGTTATTTGTTGACCAAAATGCCCTTACGGGGAATAATTGATAGTGAGGTACTTTATGAATATATGACACGTATATGATTGCTTACACATGTAATGTGTCACAAATACGCTGGTTAAAGTCACACACGATTCACAAACGAAACACGAAACATGTTATGTGCATAGGTATTATGTGCCGGGTCTAGAGACTCGATAATATTCCGACACTTAGAAAAATCTCTTTATTGTTTTAGAACGCTAGAGAGAGTTCGGTGACGCGCATCTTGGTGATTTAATTTGGGAAATTCTTCGCAAACAGTGACTTTCACTTTCCCCTCTTTAAACTGTTTTCAAACGCTTTTCACTTGGGGGAGATAACATACTCCACAACGCATTTAAGATTTTGTTATAAATTATATATCACTTGTAAAGGCTAAGTGGCAAACGAAACATTTGAAGTCCTACACATCGATCCGGTTAATATTTTGAATAGCGAGTCACTGTTGAGTAGTACTACTGGGTTTGACAAACCCCACCCAACGCTAAACTCGACTGGATGTCGAGCGGGTGTAATTTTGGCTAACACGTACCATGGTCTGGAGGACCTGGTGACAAGGCACTTAATAAACGAGTCAGCTTCGGTGTCGAACACTTAGTAATACTTGTTGTATAGACTAGCTACCTATCGATATATAATTGACATAACACTATCTGTAACGCAAAACGCTGTAACGCAAAACGCTGTAACGCAAAACACTGTAACGCGGTAACGCTGTAACGCAAAACGCTGTAACGCAAAACGCTGTAACGCAAAACGCTGAACGCAAACGCTAAACGATTTATTTTTATATAACTTGTGAACTCACCAACCTTGTGTTGACACTTTTAGTATGTTATTCTCAGGTAGCCGAGGCGGGCGCGCGGTTTTGGAACATGCATTGCTTGAAAAACTTTTAACTATGCAAACTTACTTTTAACTGTTATCATTGGTTTTAAATCGTCCTGCGTGACGTAACATTGTTTCTATGGTTTTACGCTTCCGCACTTATTTTCATTTAAACGTTTTTATGGTTTGATTATAACTGATGATTCCGATCCTGTTAGTTCACACCCTCTGACGGTAAAACTCCGTTAGTGGATTTTGAGGGTGTGACAGATTGGTATCAGAGCCATTGGTTATAGCGAACTAGAAGTTGCATGCATACTAGACTATAACCGCGACGACCCATTAGTTATAATGATACGCACTGCATAGGTTTGTGTAGTCTTGTAATCTTATCTCTTTACCTCTTTCACTCATACACGTGCGCATACACGGCTTACCTGTAGGAATGTCGACGCCACCCTCATCATCATCCGATTCGATGACGCATGCTCATGTGAAGGAACCGCAGTTACCCACCGCATCGCCACCCCGTGTAGTCCCGAAACTCGAAGCTCCCGCACCGAAGAGGTACCGCCTATCCGGAGGCATATACGAAAACGACGTTAGCTGGAATTGGTACCCTAACATGATCAGACGTATGGTCTATCGCGAACAAGTTCCCCCGTTACCTCACCCGAACCATCTTGCTTATCCCAACACCCTACCACCCATAACCGAACCTGTAGAGCGAGTTCTCGCAGCTGTTGTTTCATGCTTGGAGTGTGACGTGGGTTACATGCGCTATACGAGAGCAAACGTTTCCGGACTGTTAAAAGACGGAACCGAGACTAAGGAGGAGATTGCCCGCATGGCAGCGGCAATGAAGGAAATGCAAGAGGCTAGTGATCAACAGATGAAGATTATGATGAAGATGCAAGCCGAGATGATAGACTTGCAAGAGCAACTCCAGGTAGCAAGGACCCGAACCGAGATAGCTCTAGAGCGTTGCGATGTCTTACAAATGCAACTTGCTCAGAACGCAGCCGAGCCTGAGGCGGAGCCTGAGGCCGAACGCTGTATTTTGAATAGCGAGTCACTGTTGAGTAGTACTACTGGGTTTGACAAACCCCACCCAACGCTAAACTCGACTGGATGTCGAGCGGGTGTAATTTTGGCTAACACGTACCATGGTCTGGAGGACCTGGTGACAAGGCACTTAATAAACGAGTCAGCTTCGGTGTCGAACACTTAGTAATACTTGTTGTATAGACTAGCTACCTATCGATATATAATTGACATAACACTATCTGTAACGCAAAACGCTGTAACGCAAAACGCTGTAACGCAAAACACTGTAACGCGGTAACGCTGTAACGCAAAACGCTGTAACGCAAAACGCTGTAACGCAAAACGCTGAACGCAAACGCTAAACGATTTATTTTTATATAACTTGTGAACTCACCAACCTTGTGTTGACACTTTTAGTATGTTATTCTCAGGTAGCCGAGGCGGGCGCGCGGTTTTGGAACATGCATTGCTTGAAAAACTTTTAACTATGCAAACTTACTTTTAACTGTTATCATTGGTTTTAAATCGTCCTGCGTGACGTAACATTGTTTCTATGGTTTTACGCTTCCGCACTTATTTTCATTTAAACGTTTTTATGGTTTGATTATAACTGATGATTCCGATCCTGTTAGTTCACACCCTCTGACGGTAAAACTCCGTTAGTGGATTTTGAGGGTGTGACAGATTGGTATCAGAGCCATTGGTTATAGCGAACTAGAAGTTGCATGCATACTAGACTATAACCGCGACGACCCATTAGTTATAATGATACGCACTGCATAGGTTTGTGTAGTCTTGTAATCTTATCTCTTTACCTCTTTCACTCATACACGTGCGCATACACGGCTTACCTGTAGGAATGTCGACGCCACCCTCATCATCATCCGATTCGATGACGCATGCTCATGTGAAGGAACCGCAGTTACCCACCGCATCGCCACCCCCGTGTAGTCCCGAAACTCGAAGCTCCCGCACCGAAGAGGTACCGCCTATCCGGAGGCATATACGAAAACGACGTTAGCTGGAATTGGTACCCTAACATGATCAGACGTATGGTCTATCGCGAACAAGTTCCCCCGTTACCTCACCCGAACCATCTTGCTTATCCCAACACCCTACCACCCATAACCGAACCTGTAGAGCGAGTTCTCGCAGCTGTTGTTTCATGCTTGGAGTGTGACGTGGGTTACATGCGCTATACGAGAGCAAACGTTTCCGGACTGTTAAAAGACGGAACCGAGACTAAGGAGGAGATTGCCCGCATGGCAGCGGCAATGAAGGAAATGCAAGAGGCTAGTGATCAACAGATGAAGATTATGATGAAGATGCAAGCCGAGATGATAGACTTGCAAGAGCAACTCCAGGTAGCAAGGACCCGAACCGAGATAGCTCTAGAGCGTTGCGATGTCTTACAAATGCAACTTGCTCAGAACGCAGCCGAGCCTGAGGAGAAGCCTGAGGCCGAACCTGAAGAAGATCCCGAAGAGGAGCCTGAAGAAGATCCCGAGTAAGATCCCGAGGAGGAACCCGAAGAGGAACCGGAGGAAGAACCGGCTGAGCCAGAGGCACACTCAGAGGTGTCCACAGACGATGTACAAATGTGCGGATCCTTGGATTGGAACTGGCTAACGCGATGAACTGGGAGGAGTTCAAGAACATGATGCGAGAGGAGTACTGTCCAAGAGAAGAGATTTTGAAGTTAGAGTCAGAGTTCTGGTCACTGAAGATGGTGGGCTCGGAAATTGAAGCATACACTACTCGTTCTCACGAGTTGGCTGTGATGTGTCCGCGGATGGTGGATCCGCCGAGTAAGAGGATTGAGATGTATATCGATGGGTTAGCACCGCAGATTCAGGGCATGGTGACGTCTTCCAGACCAGCCACGATACAACAAACGATCCGTTTAGCTCACAAACTGACGGATCAGGCTGTGACCCAAGGTGCGTTACCACCTAGGGGTTCAACCACTAAAGCCCGTGACAACACGAGCAATGACAACCACAGCAACAGCAACCCGAGCAGCGGAAAGAGGAAGTTTGACAACACCAGATCCTCGTCCTCGAACCTCCCACCGCAACAACACTACCGTAAGCCCGAATTCACTCGTAGCTTTAACAACCAGAGTCACAACAATAATAACAACGGTAGCTGGCAGGGTTCGAGCGGATATGCTGGGAAATATCCGAAGTGCAATAGGTGCAACTATCATCATGTTGGCCCGTGCAACCGTGTCAAGTGTCAGAGATGCGGAAAGATGGGTCACCAGGCGAAGGAGTGTAGAGGAGACCTTGCGACAACGGGTGCTCCTAAACCACCTACGACGACGAAAGGATGTTACGAATGTGGGCAGGAAGGTCATTTCAGGAAAGATTGTCCCAAGCTGAAACAAAACGACAACAATGGGGGTAATGGAAGTGGCAGTAATGGTGGAAGCAATGGCAAGGGAAGAGCTTTTGTGATTGGGTCGGGTCAAGCCCGTAATGATCCGCACGTGGTGACTGGTAAGTTCCCTGTGAACGATTGTTTTGCTTCTGTATTGTTTTGACACTGGAGCTGATAGGAGTTTTGTGTCGAAAGCCTTTAGCCAACTCTTAGACTTAATTCCAACTCCGTTAGATGCTAAGTTTCCTGTTGAATTAGCTGACGGTAAGACTATAGTAACGACTCATGTACTTGCGGGATGCAATTTAAAACTGTCAGGTCATATTTTTGATATCGACCTTATTCCTTTTACGCTTAGTAGTTTCGATGTCGTTGTCGGCATGGACTGGTTATCCGAGAACCGAGCGGAGATTATATGTCACGACAAGATAGTTCACATTTCTACCCCTTCCGGCGAGATCATTTCGGTCCGAGGTGAGAGGAGCGGCATGACCACCAGCGTCATTTCCCTTATGAAGGCGCAGAAGTACCTGCGAAAGGGTCATCCGGCAATTTTGGCGCATATTGTTGAGAAACCCGCGGAGGAGAAACGAATTGAAGATATACCGGTTGTGCGAGACTTTCCGGAAGTTTTCCCGGAGGATTTGCCTGGACTCCCTTCTATTCGTCAAGTCGAATTCCAAATCGAGTTGACACCCGGTGCAGCACCCATAGCACGAGCCCCGTATCGGCTCGCACCGGCGGAGCTTCAGGAGTTGTCCACTCAGTTGCAAGATTTGTTGGATAAGGGTTTTATCCGACCTAGCTCATCGCCATGGGGAGCCCCTGTCTTGTTTGTCCGAAAGAAGGACGGGACTTTCCGCATGTGCATCGACTACCGGGAGTTGAACAAGGTGACGGTCAAGAACCGTTATCCTTTACCCCGAATAGATGATTTGTTTGACCAGCTTCAAGGATCGAGTTACTACTCGAAGATCGATCTGCGATCCGGTTACCACCAACTAAGAGTGCGCGAAGAAGATATCTCAAAGACGGCTTTCAGAACACGGTATGGTCACTACGAGTTTTCGGTTATGCCTTTTGGCCTAACCAACGCACCAGCCGTATTTATGGATCTCATGAATCGAGTATGCAAGGCGTACCTCGACAAGTTTGTGATTGTTTTCATTGATGATATTCTCGTCTACTCCAAGAACGAGGCTGACCATGAAGAGCACTTGAGGTTAATTTTGGAATTATTGAAGAAGGAACAACTGTATGCTAAACTCTCGAAATGTGAATTTTGGCTTCGCGAGGTTCACTTTTTAGGACATGTGATCAACGAGAATGGTATCCATGTCGATCCCGGTAAGGTAGAGGCCATCAAAAACTGGGAAGCACCTAAGACTCCGACTGAGGTGCGGCAATTCCTAGGACTGGCCGGCTACTACCGGCGTTTCATCGAGGGATTTTCAAAGATTGCTCAACCCCTCACCGCTTTGACTCACAAAGGTACTAAGTACAATTGGGGTGATGCGCAAGGATCCGCTTTTCAACTGTTGAAAACCAAACTTTGTAGCGCCCCTATTCTAGCCCTCCCCGAGGGAACGGAAAATTTTGAGGTACACTGTGACGCATCTATACAAGGTCTCGGTTGTGTGCTGATGCAACTCGAGAAGGTTATAGCCTACGCCTCTCGACAACTACGGGTTCACGAGAAGAACTACACGACCCATAATTTGGAACTCGGAGCTGTGGTGTTTGCTCTTAAGATATGGAGGCATTACTTGTACGGTACCAAGTTTACCATTTACACCGACCACAAGAGTCTCCAACATATCTACGATGAGAAGGAGCTGAACATGCGACAGCGCCGTTGGGTCGAGCTGCTCAAAGATTACGATTGTGCCATCAAGTACCACCCTGGTAAGGCCAATGTAGTGGCCGACGCCCTCAGCAGAAAAGAAACAGATAAACCCAGACGAGTGCGAGCATTGCAACTCATGATTCATGCCAGCTTACCCGATCAGATTCGCGATGCGCAACTTGAAGCTTTGAAAGATGACAATCTTCCATCGGAACTCATGCGGGGCATGAACAAGCAACTTGAAACCAGATCGGACGGGGTCCGATATTTTGAGAACCGGATTTGGGTTCCACGATACGGAGAGTTGAGAACTCTAGTAATGGACGAAGCTCACAAGTCCCGATATTCTATCCACCCTGGCTCAGATAAAATGTATCATGATTTAAAGGCACTTTACTGGTGGCCGAACATGAAAGCTGACATTGCCACCTACGTGAGCAGATGCTTGACTTGTGCCAGAGTCAAGATAGAATACCAGAAACCATCTGGCCTAATGCAACAACCGGAACTCCCAATGTGGAAATGGGAACATATCTCAATGGACTTTATCACGGGTTTACCTAAGACACCGACGGGATGCGATACCATCTGGGTGATCGTTGACCGGTTGACTAAGTCTGCACACTTCTTAGCGATTAAGGAATCGGACAAAATGGAAAGACTGACTCGTGTCTACATGAAGGAAGTAGTGTCTAGACACGGAGTGCCTGTCTCAATCATTTCTGATCGAGATTCTCGTTTCACTTCGCACTTTTGGAAGTCGCTGTAAAGCGCACTAGGCACCCGTCTTGATATGAGCACAGCATACCATCCTCAAACGGATGGGCAAAGTGAATGAACTATTCAGACCCTGGAGGATATGTTGCGTGCCTGCGTATTGGATTTCGGAAAAAGTTGGGAACCCCACTTACCTTTTGGTAGAATTTTCGTATAATAACAGCTACCACGCAAGTATTAAAGCAGCGCCGTTTGAAGCGCTGTACGGACGGAAGTGTCGATCACCACTCTGCTGGGCAGAGGTGGGTGACAGCCAAATCACTGGTCCGGAACTGGTACTCGAAACTTCGGAAAAGATTGTCCAAATCCGAAATCGCATGGCAGCAGCACGAGATCGCCAAAAGAGTTACGCCGACAAGCGCCGAAAACCTCTTGAATTTCAAGTGAACGATCGAGTGTTACTCAAAGTCTCACCTTGGAAAGGTGTGGTTCTCTTTGGTAAGCGAAACAAACTCAACCCACGATATGTTGGTCCTTACCGGATAACTGAGCGCATTGGTCCGGTGGCGTACCGACTGGACCTACCAACGGAACTCGGTGGCGTACACAATGTATTCCACGTGTCCAATTTGAAGAAATGCCTATCTGATGAAACCCAAGTAGTCCATTTGGAGGAACTGCAAGTTGATGAACAGTTACGTTTCATTGAGGAACCAGTCGAGGTTTTGGATTGGGAAACCAAAACGCTCAAGCACAGCAAAATTCCAATCGTTAAGGTTCGTTGGAACCCGAGACGTGGACCGGAGTTCACGTGGGAACGCGAGGATCAAATGATGAAAAAGTATCATCACCTTTTTGAAGGGCTAACCAAACACAGAAAACCGCGAAACCCGGCAAACCGTCAGACATCACCGGAGGTATGAATTAAATTTCGGGACAAAATTTCTTTCTACTAGGGGATGATATGACAAACTGAAAATTTTTCTTCTTACTTTTTCAGACACTCATCACGACTTGACTCAAATTTTCGGGACGAAAATTCTTTAACATAGGAATGATGTGACAATCGTCAATTTCAGGTTAACTCCGTTAACTCAACTCCGTCAATTCAAACTTAAGATCATTGAATCTCTAATGCACACTTCATTACATTTAAACTAGGGTTTAAATGACGCTTAACACTTACTACATGTGTAGTCTTTCGGGATTTGCACCGAAACGCAAACGAGTTGACGCAAACGATTGATGAATAAACGAAAAACGTCAAAACAGTAATTATGTGATAATTATGTGTTAGACTTATGTGTTACGTGATAACATGGTTATGAACATTAACTCAAGATGTAAACTAGTTAGTTAAGTTAGAAAAACAACAATTGAAAGTAGAGGGACTTGAGTGTAACTTGTATGTTTATAAATATATCCTTAACAATCAACCCTAACTCATTATTATTAACCCCACAAGTCCGATCGGCCCCTCCCTCCCTTTGCTCCCTTGGCTGCCGTCCACTATACACACACATAACACCAAGAAATCAAGCCTTTGATTGAAGAACTAGGTGCTAGGAAGGTATAATTGATTATCCTATACATCCTTGTTACTTGATTTTGATGTTTAATGGGTTAATTGAAAACCCTAGCTGCCGATTTTTCATGTATGTATGAAGTTAATATGTTTGTTGTTGATTGGTGATGATTTGATAACTAGATTGAATGTTGTTGCATGTTAATTGTTGTGTCTATGGTTTGAGTTCAAACAAAAACCCTAATCATGTATGTAATGGGTAATTGATGTGCATGAATGGTGTTTATGGAGTCTAGAGTGTTATATGAATGCATGATAGTTCATAGGTTGTTAATATATTGAGTTTGGATGCAAACAGTTTCTGGACAGAATGGGTATATGATGTTTAAGTGACTGTAACGAAGTTTAAACGTGAAAATTGGTTGAGATTATTGGTACTACGGTAAACTAGGTTGAGTCTAGTTTCTATAAAGTATAAACTTGTAATTTTTGGACAAGTAGAAGTTAACTTTTATGATTTTACAAAAACGTTGTGCAAAGCTGAGCTGTTAGACCTGCTGTTAGGTTGTTTTGTAAATGTTATATCTCATGAACTACGATACCAATTGGGTTGGTTCCACTTCTGGAAGTTGACTTATTGAGTTAGGAACCTAACCCAAGTGGTCTTGCATTTATTGGATTTTTCGTTTAACAGGAATTGCAAATAACATTCTGTTGCGCATGAATTTGATTGTTATGAGTTTGCTGTAATGATTTGATGATTGTGAGAAAACTATGTGGAATAAAAATATAATTAAATATGTTATGGAAACCTAAGACATATGTGCTTCTGTGATGATTTTTGGTAAATTAATTGAGATGCTATGATTGGTGAAATAGTACAATCTTTCTAGTAGGATTTCTGTCTCGGTGAAACTAGCTGCTGAGTTGTGTAAAAATGCATGAAACATGATACTTGCTATATAATTGTTATGTTTTGACCAAAATACCCTTGCGGGGAATAATTGCTAATTGATTGCCATGATTTGACCAAATTGCCCTCATGGGGAATAATGACTAGTTAATTGTTATTTGTTGACCAAAATGCCCTTACGGGGAATAATTGATAGTGAGGTACTTTATGAATATATGACACGTATATGATTGCTTACACATGTAATGTGTCACAAATACGCTGGTTAAAGTCACACACGATTCACAAACGAAACACGAAACATGTTATGTGCATAGGTATTATGTGCCGGGTCTAGAGACTCGATAATATTCCGACACTTAGAAAAATCTCTTTATTGTTTTAGAACGCTAGAGAGAGTTTTTCGGTGACGCGCATCTTGGTGATTTAATTTGGGAAATTCTTCGCAAACAGTGAGTTTCACTTTCCCCTCTTTAAACTGTTTTCAAACGCTTTTCACTTGGGGGAGATAACATACTCCACAACGCATTTAAGATTTTGTTATAAATTATATATCACTTGTAAAGGCTAAGTGGCAAACGAAACATTTGAAGTCCTACACATCGAACCGGTTAATATTTTGAATAGCGAGTCACTGTTGAGTAGTACTACTGGGTTTGACAAACCCCACCCAACGCTAAACTCGACTGGAGGTCGAGCGGGTGTAATTTTGGCTAACACGTACCATGGTCTGGAGGACCTGGTGACAAGGCACTTAATAAACGAGTCAGCTTCGGTGTCGAACACTTAGTAATACTTGTTGTATAGACTAGCTACCTATCGATATATAATTGACATAACACTATCTGTAACGCAAAACGCTGTAACGCAAAACGCTGTAACGCTGTAACGCAAAACACTGTAACGCTGGTAACGCTGTAACGCAAAACGCTGTAACGCAAAACGCTGAACGCAAACGCTAAACGATTTATTTTTATATAACTTGTGAACTCACCAACCTTGTGTTGACACTTTTAGTATGTTATTCTCAGGTAGCCGAGGCGGGCGCGCGGTTTAGGAACATGCATTGCTTGAAAAACTTTTAACTATGCAAACTTACTTTTAACTGTTATCATTGGTTTTAAATCGTCCTGCGTGACGTAACATTGTTTCTATGGTTTTACGCTTCCGCACTTATTTTCATTTAAACGTTTTTATGGTTTGATTATAACTGATGATTCCGATCCTGTTAGTTCACACCCTCCAACGGTAAAACTCCGTTAGTGGATTTTGAGGGTGTGACATTCAATGTCGCCGGTCTATCCTCTCCATCACCGGTTTACTTATGATTACCACCCACCATCGTCAACCTCCCCTCTCATGCATCAACCACTATCGTAACCTAGATTAACCGCCCTTTTTTCATAAGACAAATTATTGTGTTCATGTTTGTTCGTTTAAAAAAAAAGCAGCATATTCGTGTTCGTTTATGTTGGTTGTTAAAAACTTAAGAAACCTATACATCTCAATTGAAAGAGCCCTAACAATAAATATAACTAACATAACAAACTACTATATACGTATTAAATTAAAAGAAAGCTACATTAAAAAAATCATTATAAAATATAAAAATAGCAAAACGATTAAAAAAAAACCTAAATAAAACCTCCGTAACACGGAGCCTAACCTAGTATGTATATATATATAAAAGAAACTTTTAAAAGTTCGCTGGTTGCTCCCTATATTCTCTCAAGCAACTAGATTGCTTTATTTATAAATAGAGGCTTCTCAAGCATTTGACCCGAATTCACGGGTATGGGTCTCACCAAACCCGGATAGCCCTTAAACGGGTTATAACATCTCATTAACTTAAAATTAATCACACCAAATATTTGATATTAAAATCCTATAAAATAGGGATTTACTAAAATTAATATCCGATTTTTTTTAAAAAAAATTATTGTTTATAATTAAGAAAATTCTTTTTAAAAAATAAGCGGGTCTTGGGTCTCACCAAACCCATATAGCTTTTAAACCGGATTTTAACATCCTATTTATTTGTGAAACCCTTTTATTATCAAATCATAAGTATATTATTAACTTTGTTATAATAAATAAAATTTAAATCTAAATAAATATATTTCAGTTTTAGAAACGAATAATATAAAACAATCTCGTAATACAGGAGTTAAAGCTAGCATGTGTGCGTGTATATAGGTATACGTGTTTGTGTGAGTAATTTGTAAGAATTAGTCAACTATATAAGTATGTTGTCTAATTAGCAAGCAAGTTCTTGTTGGTGTCTTACATAGGATTCATTAAAGTGTTTAGTGTGGCCTACCACACTCATTTTCAAATGACAAAACATTTAAATTGCTTCATTGTTTCCAATGTTTTACTTCATTAAGTGACATTTGAATTGTTAAATATTCTTATTATAACTAATTTAGGAAGTCACTAAGGATTTTTTAAAGCCAAAATGCGTTATGACGTAAGAACCACAATGGAGTGTCCAACCTAATCGGATTCAACTACCATACGACATCTAAGCTGTCTATACAACATTCCATGTATTATTGAAATAGAATATTCAACATATTCATATGTTATGATGGTTCTAAGTCGTAAGATACTTAGTTTTGGAATTAACTAGGATTCATGACCCACGCATTGCGTCAGTTACATGATATTATATCGTTGGAATTGTATCCTTAAGTGGCGCATTGACTCATAGAGGTGATGGAAATTCGATTCGTACCAGTTTTTATAGTCAGCAAAGACTAATTATAACAAAGTTGAAGCCGAATCTTTAAGCCGATAAAGAAAAAAGACCTAAAAATGTTAGAACCGCATACACCGATTTAAATAAATTAATTTATAATTAATTTAGTTAGATCATTTGGATTAATTATTTTTTTATATTGTGCATTATCGTTTTAATGTTACAATTAAAAACAAATAAACAGAGAACGAGTGTGATGCACATATATCTCTTCTGTATCTCTCACATAGATTTTTTCTAATATGGTAAAACTGAATTTTGGTGAAGTTGGTTGGGAAAGGATAGTGTTAATAAGTGAAGTGAAGTGAAGAAAGAAAGCATGGCAAATGAAAAAAGTTATAAATCAGAAATATGCATTAGGTGGTTCTACTACATGCATAAAAACACCAAACATAGAGGAATAGTGAATTCCTCTCACATGAGTAAGCTTCTTTTTAATATAGAGTTTAATAGTTAGAAAGTCGTCAATATTGATCCATCGGTAATCTATTGGTGATAGTTGATTAAATTTTTTATAAGATTTTCACCCATTCTTTTCATGCAACTGTCGTTATAGGCCTAGGTATCAATCGGTATTCTGTTGTATTTTGGTTGGTAATTTATTGGATAAGATCGGTTCAGATCGTCATCCATTCTTCGTCTGCAAACCGTTGTTAGAACATTCTATAAATAGCAACCAAAGCCTTTACAGTTCACCAATGTATTTCATTATTAAAAATAGCAACTTTGAAGTATTTCAAATATAAATGGATGTAGCTTTGGTGCCGTTTATGGATAAATTTGATTTGAAGCGTGGATGGTTATTAGAATTTGGTTTGTACATGTGGTCTCGGAAGTTATATACCCCATCATCGTGATGTTTATTTTATGTGGTACTTCTAACTAAAAGGTAGACCGGTACTTGGAGTTGTTTCTTCAAATGTATTCCGATGTTTAAATAGTTTGTTAAAAGAGAAAAATAAGTGGGATAAGTGCATGGGTATTTGAGGATTTCAAGACAGAATTTGTAGGTGATGACATGTGGGTGTGGCGGTGATGATGGATGGATGTGATTAGTTAAGAACGGGCTAAAGGTGTTGACAACGAGAGAAGAGGGAGGTAGTTGGCGGATATATGGTTCATAGTTGGGAAATCTAACCTATATAATAAAGGAAACCACAATATGATAGCCGTCACCTTCACAATCATCTAGAGTTTTATTTTCCCACCTTACATTATTTAGAGTATATCCTATTCCATGGGTGATTAAGAGAGTTTCCTTTTCTTTCTCCAACAAAACCTTTTTCACAATTAGGGTTCCTCTTCAGTCTTTACAGGAGTAATATTCTTCCATGAAGACCTTTTCATGGTTCATCTACCACTTACTCGTAATACCTGATTTATATGAACAAATAAAAGAACAATAGGGTTGTTCAGATAGTTGTTATGATTCCGATTTCTCACCACCACGGTATTCTTAGGTTCGATTTCGTAAGGTATGTGGCATCAACAATCTTTGGTTTATCGATTTAATCTGTGTTCGTATGAGTATCTTGCTTCCTTATCTTCTTAATTTGTTCTTTTTAATGTGTCCTATAAACAAACACTAGATCCATTCCTTTTCATCAATCTAATTAACCCTAAATTGATTTTATAACATGTATTCGGTAGATTATATTACAACTAATGAAATATTTTAATATTGTACAATAATAATGCCAATTAGATATTTTTAGTAACCGCATCAAGTATATATATTACTTTCTAAAATTCATTTACATGATTTTCTTTAATATCACATTTTGTTTACTTGGATGGTGCTTTTTATTTGTTTTTTTTCTCAAACAGGTCAATTTAGATTGCATTATATATTCTCTCATACGGGTTAAGATAAGCTGTGTTTTTATCTCATACGGGTCCATTCGGTTTTTGTTTCATCTAAAACGGGTCCGTCAATTTGGATTGTGTTTTATCTCAAACGTGTCAATTAAAGATGTGTTTGATCTCAAGCGGGTCTATTCAGAATGTCTGTTATCTCAAATAGTTCAAATCATATTATATTATATTTTATTTCAAATGCGCCAATTCAAATTATGTTAAATCTAATTCAAAGTTGAAGCTTTATGCGGGTGAGAATCGGGTAATCCCAATTCTTGTAAAGATTCTAATATATGGGCCGATTATTGCTTAATATTGAGCTGCAACTTCGTTAGCTCATTTTTCGAAGAACGGTTTGAATCTCAGAATGGCAATAAGTCAAATAAGGGATCATGGTGCCTTTTATGGTTTGCAAATAATCAATAATGGCAATAAGTTAGGATTCATTAAAAAGATACCATATGCCCATATCTCCCTACAAAACCCGTGTATTACAGATTGTTTTAGAACACCAATATTTTACTTGTATGATCAATTGTTGTCTAAAAAGGTGGGTGAACCGAACCTGTTTACTTAGCCAGGAAAAAACGGTTAAGTTGCACATGACAACCCATTTGATTAAACCGGTTAAACAACTTATTGCTATCTGTTTATTAAATGGTTACCCATATCCATATTATTTTCCCGGTTGACCTTTTTTTCATGTGCTTTGTCCACTTTTTTTGTTTTCCCGATTTACCCTTTTGTTCAACTCAAAACTTTCTTTGATTGTCTCTGCAGTCATCGAAAATGTTTATTCTTGATTTCGTTTTAAACAAAATTGTCGTTTAGTAGCATAATTTGTGACAAGCAGAATGAGTTTGGTAGTTATCAAGGCGTATTTTTTTATGTGAGGCTATCAGGCCTTCATAGCTGAGGGAAATCTTAGGGTCCAATAGTGACTAAAATAGCAATCATCATTCATCCATCACATGCTAACCAATGTAGGTGGACTAATCTCCCTCTCTATCTAGGTGATTTAAGAGGCTGGAAGAGAGTGAAGGCACATGGCTTGGGCTCCAGTTTGTAGGACACGAAGAAGTATGTTCAAGAAAATTGTTGGAACTCCAGAATCTTGTGGGATCAGGACATATTTTAAATATAGCATATGTCCTTATTGTTTTCATTATTTAACCCGTGTAATATACGGGGCTATAGGAAATATCAAATGGAGTACAATAAAATCTTAGATTTATTAATTATTTATATGTTTTTGAATTATAATTGTAACTTAACTTTTTATTTATCTAATCTATAAATCTAATATGTAGTTCATTTATATTTTGATTATTTTATAGAGTTAACATTTTTCAACCCGTGTATCACACGAGTACCTAACCTAGTGTGTATATATAGAAGTACGTAGTCGGTGCCACAAACATACTTCCGTGTGTTTATTGAGACACATGTTAGGATGTGGTTGTGTCATGTCCGTAGCGTTTTTACTTATACAATCGACGAAATAATGTTTCAATTCGGGTGTTACGAATTTCAATTAACAAAAATCAAGTCATTTGAATCTCATTTTCGTGATAAGTTTTATATCAGTCAAATTGTATCGTTATTCTGATCAAAAGCCTTAAAACATCGGTATAAAACTTGGGAAAAAAACTTAACGGTCAAGTGTTTTTTAATGGAGGTCCACTGAGACAAAAATAGTTGAAAGTTGGGATCATAGTGATTTTTAAAGTTGAAATTATTGTCGACCAATACATAAAATTTGGATTATTTATTTTCAAGTTGCCTAAATTAGATTGTAGAATCAAAGGATTATTTAGTTATCAATTATAGAAAGGTCAAGGAATAGTTTTAACTACTTATAAATCATCTATTATGTCTATAAGCTAATAGTGGAGTGGTAAGTGAGAGACTTGGTGCTATTCCCAGGTTTAATTTTAAGCCCCTAACATTTAGTTGCAAAGATATAAGGGTGATGATGGAAGACTAGGAGAGTAGATGACTTTCACTAGTTAAATCCTTGAACTGAACGAGTTTTATCTCACCGCACCGTCATGCTTTCGAGCGAGTGTTCACGGGCGTTGGCCTTAGGTGAGGGTTTTTCTCGGATCAAGATACTAGTGTATTTCGATGTGGTGAATTTAGCCAGTAGCCCGTTTGAAGTATTCGTTGTTCGTTAAAAAAAATCATCTATTATCAAGAAAGCAATAAAATAAATCCACACACTCATGTTTTATTATGTAACGTCCAACTTTTGTTAAGCATTTAATAACAGAAAGTTTTGTTAATACTTGTGTGTCGTTAAATTAATCGTGTGTTACGTATTTGAGAGTGGGAAGTGGGAGTGAGTGGTGGGACCCATGAAACCCCTATATATATAGACCAACCACTTCTTTTCTTTCTTTCCTTTCCTCTCAAAACACACAAACACCCACACACTCAAGAAACACACATCCACTCTCTCTCAAGACCTGAATCCATTCTGGGATTAAATTAAGGAAGAGTTTGGTGATTCAAGTGTCTTCAACTGACAAGAATCACGTCCAGATCCTCGAGTTGTCAAGATCTGAACTCGAACCCGCAAGCAAAAGGTGGGTTTTAGTTTAAATGGTTAAGTTTTATGGTTAGAATCGGCATGCAAACAGATATAATGATAGATCGGGTTGTGAAATGTAAGAAAAATATAAACTTGGTGAGTTATAACCTCTCGGGTGCACTTTGTGATAAAAAGGTGGTGTTTGGACTTTGAGAGATGGGTTCAGGATCAGGTGCATGGGGTCAGAATGTATCAAAACTTGAGAAAGAGTAAAAATCAGGTCCTGAAGAGGAGCCACGAAGTAAAATGGCTTTAAAATGGTAAAATTGAAAGGAAGGCATTTCGCTTCGCTCAGCCATGAGAAGCAAAACAGGCATTTCGCTTCGCTCAGCCATGAGAAGCGAAATGCTTACGAAGCGAAACAGTTTCATGCGAAGCGAAATTCTTCCATGTGAAATTTCATAAAATTCATTTTCTGATGCATTTTTGTTAAGGGACTGTTATTGAAAATAAAATTTTTCCGAGCTGACCTGATAGCTCAACCCCAGCCAGGGGCGCTGCCCCTTGGACCCTGCTAGGGGCTGCCGCCCCTAGACCCCGCTACCAGGGGCGCTACCCCCGAACCCCCGTTAGTTGAGGGTGTCATTGACTTAGATGTAAGAAGTAGTAGTAATGGATATTTAACACTCGTAATGCGTTATACAGTTTGCCGTGCACAGCTAAAGAAGGGCATTACTATTAACGGCGAAAGAAACTGACTTCAGGTGAGTTTCTAGCCCCTTTATCCTTTATGTTTTTGGGGCTGTGCGCATGCTCCTTTGTGATAGTTGTTAATACACTTAACTTAAGTGGTAAGTGTATGATATGTGTATGATATATGTATGACTAAGTACTGAATGTTATTATGGAATGTTTATACAAATGAACATGTACATATACGTATATACATGACCAGAAGATATGTAAAGTATGCATGAATGAAAATGAATGTATGATCGAGTGACGTGACAGGTATGGTTATTGGAGACAAAGGGACCAGACCCTAATAATATCTGAGACAGAAGGGACCAGACCCTAATAATATCTGAGACAGAAGGGACCAGACCCTGATAATATCTGTGATGGTAGAGATAGAATAGCCTATGGTAAATCACAAGGCCTTATGAAAGAAAGTATGTAAGCGCGTGTGCATGTATATAAAGTTTGTATGAAAGAAGTAAGAGTAAATAAGGTATGAATACGTATCTTCGGATGCGTATGAGTAAGGATATGAATGTATTGTATGTTAAATGATTAACTAGAACTCACTCGGCGTAACTGACTTTTAGTATGCACTAGGGGCAAATAGATTGAGGCAGCTGGCTTGAGGAGGGACACATGGCATGGACAGAAGAGATTGACATCTATGAAGAAGTGTCATGACTATTTTATGTTATGTTATGAAAAGACAATTTGTATGTTAAGACAAAAATGAATGTTTGTAATGTGATGTTTGAAGTTTTAAATTATTCCGCGAAAGTTTAAATTAACTCTGATTTTAGAATTATGTTTATGAGTAAATCCAACACCAAAGTAGGGTTACCAGAAACGGGGCCTTACATATTACGAGACAAGGGGGCTATTTGGTAGCCTCTTAACCGTCATTAGGATACTATCTCTTAATGATTCATAACTTCTTAATAGATAAGAGAGAGTCTTAAATTTAAATGGTTAAAAGGTAATCATTAAGAGGTAGCCTCTTAATCATAGATTACCTCTTAATCATTAAAAACTTTGAAAAAATAGTCTCTTACTGACTATTAAAAGACTACCAAACAGCTTCTAATATTTAATCGAATCAACTACCCCTCACTAGCTGCTACGAAATAAGCTTTCTCCACATGTGAAATTAAATTAAATTAAATCAAATCAAGAATGAAGCCATGAAGGGCATAGATGTCTTTTAAGTAAAACCAAGAAAATCATATGTATAACTAATATTTCAGCTTACATATAAATCAAAGTCTCTAGCTACTTATATTTCTATTTGGCTATTTGCAATTAACAATACCACCTTGGACAAAATGCAGGCCAAAGCATTCAACTTCACCCCCTTGATACCATCGTCTCCGGCTGTAAAACTCCCACCAGTTCGCGCAATCTCGTTCCCCGATCATATCACCCGTGACATTTCCATAGCTATACCAAATCAAGAACTAACAACTTCAGTTGAAGAAGAGAAAATAGCAGCCTACTGGGACTACCAGTTTTTGTTTGTGTCCCAACGCTCAGAAACCATTAACCCGATTACCTTGCATGTTATCGAGGGCTCCATACCGTCGGATTTCCCGTTAGGAACATATTATCTAACCGGACCGGGCTTGTTTAAGGATGATCACGGATCAACAGTGCACCCTCTAGATGGTCATGGCTATCTTAGAGCATTCACAATTGATGGGGTCAAAGGTGAGGTCACGTTCATGGCTAAATACATTGAGACCGCGGCTCAAGTGGAGGAGCATAACCGTGAGACGGGTGAGTGGCGGTTCACCCACCGTGGGCCGTTTTCGGTGCTTAAGAATGTGGAGAAGGTTGGAAATACCAAAGTCATGAAAAATGTTGCTAATACTAGTGTGTTAAGGTGGGGTGGAAGGTTGTTTTGCTTGTGGGAAGGTGGAGAACCTTATGAGATTGATTCTAGATCGTTGGATACTATTGGGAAGTTTGATTTGATCAATGGTGTTGATGGATCATCGACACGAATGGTGGGTGGGGACGACATATTAGACCTTGCTGCAAGCATATTGAAGCCAATACTCTATGGTAAGAATACTTGTATTTTTATTTTTTTTAACTGATTACTCACACACTTACCTATTTCCTGCTCGGAAACTATTACAAAAAAATAATTTGCAATCATCAGGGCCGGCCTAAAGGAAAGACGAGGAGAGGGATAAACCTAGACCCGCTCTCCCAGCCCATAAATGTTAAAAGCAAATTATATATATTTTATATACAATTTTGTTTTGAAAAAAACTTTCAAATGTTTTATTGGTGCAATTAGAAGAATGCTCGTCCATTAAACCAAAGTTACGGGCCCAATACCCATAAGTGGTGATATTTTTTTCTTCATGTTTTATATGTGTCATTTTAATAACTTGCTTATTGTTATTATTTTTTGTTTTGATCTGTATTGAGCTTTAGAAAAAAACCTAATTAATAAAATTGTAAGTTATTTATCACATAAAGAAAAGGTGATTCACAGACCTTTTTTAACACCCGAGCATCCAAATTTTAAGTGATTTTTGGAAACATAGTATTAATGAAATCAATCAAAATTAAATTGTTTAAATATTTTTCAAGTGTATCATGCTTTTGAAAACATGTCAATATTTTATTATTTATTAAACTCACAATCAAATCAAATCCAAATTTAATATTGTCATGGATACTTATACGCAGGGGTTTTCAAGATGCCACCAAAGCGGCTGTTGTCTCATTATAAGATTGATACTTCAAGGAATAGACTTCTTATGATGTCATGCAATGCAGGGGATATGCTCCTCCCACGCAGTAATTTCACCTTCCACGGTATGTTTGTGTAATTAAATTTCCAATATATATATATATATATATATATATAGAGGATCAGGATCATATGAGAATTTTTTGGGAATTGAGAACTATGAGAACCATTTTAGACAAAAAAAAAACCCAAAAATAAAAAAAATCATAAAACAAAAAAAAACACAAAAATAAAAAAAGTAAAAAAACCAAAGTTCTTATTTATCATCCCGGTTTCTAAAAAAAATTATCGGTTTAGCTAAATTATACATATACATATATGTATAATATGTATATATATGTACACACATGTTTTTTTTTCTATACACATATGTATAATTTAAGGTAAATGATAATGTACATATGTGTACATTACATAACTAGAGATTAAATGAAAGTATACATATGTGTATAGGTATAATACGAATTAAAAAGAAAAAAAATCGGTTTTTTTTATTATACATATATGTATAATATGTACACACATGTTTTTTCCTATACACATATGTATAATTTAAGGTAAATGATAATGTACATATGTGTATATTACGTAACTAGAGATTAAATGAAAGTATACATATGTGTATAGGTATAATACGAATTAAAAAGAAAAAAAAATTTCGGTATTTTTTTATTTTATTTTTTTTAATGAAACCGGAATGAAATATAAGAATTTTGGTTTTTTACTATTTTAAAATTTTCGGTTTTGTTTGTTTTATAATTTTTTTAATATTTTTTTAGAGGGTTTTTTTAGTGGTCCAAAATGATTCTCAAAGTTCTCAATTTGCCAATAGTTCTCTTAGGATCCTTACCCTATATATATATATATATACTTTTTAATTTACATATATGCTATATAAACGATTTTATACTTAATACTTTAAAATTATTTTGCACATAATATTATTTTTATAAAAACTCTAATTAGTGAATTTAACTGAAATGAATATATATGATAATTAGTTTATTTTTGTTATTTATTGAAGTTTTATGATGAGTTTTATCTTTTAAATATGTACTTAAGAAATATATATAGTGAAAATCGGGTTTTTAGAACCAAATTTACAGAAAATTTGGTATAACTTAAAGGAGAAGTGACGCTCATGGGTACTACTCATGCACCGTTTAATCATGCACTATTAGCTCATTTCTACCTTTAAGTACCCACAAACTATAAAATTACCGGCAACACCTACCAACAAGTATCCTAGAGCTTTTTGTTTGCTTTTTAGTTCTCTAAGTACAGTGAATGTAAAAAAATGAATCAATTTTATGTGGCAAACCTTTGCCATGGAATAAAGTCATGCGCCCGACCCAAATAGGTGGCGACGGTATTACCATGTGGTTCGAAACCATACACCCTACCTATATTGGTGCCCGTTCTCTCCTAAGCTAAATAGAGGGTTAAACTTTTTATTAACTTTAAGTTAAATTTGGAGCGAAAATTTGGATTTATGTTTAAGCTAATTTTGGATTGAAATTTTGGTTCATGCTTAACTCTTTACAGTTGAGCTAAATCTGGATTTAAAATTTTGATTTCGACTGAGCTATATTTGGCTTATACTTGAACTAAATTTGGAGTTTATTGGGTTAATACTTGAGCTAAATTTTGAGTGAAAATTGGGTTTAAGCTGAGCTAAAATTGGTTTGGAAACTCGGATATCCTTAACCATGACTTCGGAATGAAAATCAGGTTTATGCTTAAGATAAATTAAGAGTGTAAATTTGGTTAAAACTCAAATTTGGTGTGAAAATTTGGTTTATACTTAAGCTGAGCTTGGAATGAAAATTGGATTTATGCTTGAGTTATATTTGAAGAGAACTTGGTTATACTAGAGCTAAATTTAGAGTAAAACTTAGGTTTAACTACCGAACTCAGAAATTACACAATCGATTGTACTAGATGGTTCAACCGGGATCACTAGTTAACCCTGTAATTTCATAAAAGTACAACTTCAACTCAAAATATAATCCAAAAGTACATGATTCTGTGGTATAGGAAAGACCTCTAGGTTAAAACTGATGGATTTGATAGTTTAGGAAATGCCGCTAGGTTAAAATTTTTAGTATCAGATAAATATGGGCTACTAAAAGTTTTTGGTCTAAAGTCTAAAACAATAAAAATTTATCTTGCACTTAAACCGGTATTGTGATATAAACTGGTTTTACCAGCAATATTGACGGTTCAAGTTACAAGCTGTTCATCCAGCATGTCGGGCTAAAACACACCGGCCACTTGCCCAGCATCTGGTTTAACCGGTATAAGCCGTTTTAAAATATTGCTTTAAATGAAAATTTGGTCTAACTTGAGCTAAGTTTGGAATGAAGGATTCCACCTTAGATAAATTCCTAGAAAATTTGTTTAAACTTAGGCCTATAAGCCAAACTATAAATGAATATTTGGTCTAACTTAAACGAGCTAAGTTCGGAGAAAATTTGGTTTAACTTTAGCTAAATCTGAAAACAAATTTTGGTATCAATATGATCGGAATGAAAATTGGGTTTGTGCTTAAGTTAAATTAGAAGTAAATACTTGGATTATCTCTAAGTTTGGGCTAAAAATTTGGTTTGTGCTTAAGCTATATTTGGACTGATAAGCTGGTTTGTAATTTATGCGAAATTTTGGTTTATAGTTGACCTAAATTAGGCGGTCTTCTTCTATTTAGAATTTAGTGTAGACATTTTATATAACTAATTATTAAATTAACGAAGGTGTCACCCAAATTTTCATTTGTATTTCAAACACAATTAGACAAGTTGTTGCAGTTAAGTTGCATGGCCTTTCTTCCTGTTTCTTTTGTTCGATTCTCCATTATAGACTTTAATAAAGAAATCCCGTTCAGGCACCGATTAAACGGTCAGTACCCTACCGACTGGTCGTGATTAATCGCTATTTAGTCAAAATCTGTCAAAACTGAAAATTTTATATATCAAACTTCGTATATATATATATATATATATATATATATTCATATTTAAAAAATTACATATAAATTACAATCCGATTAATACCTATAAATTCAGATTAATTACTAGTCTCTACCCCACGCTCAACTAGTGGCTAGCAAGTTATACAACACTGCTTTTAATTGACTTTTAAAGAAATACTTTATATATTTTGCAGAACTTGATAGTAATTTCAAGATCTTACAAAAACAAGAGTTCACTATCCCAGAACATCTGATGATCCATGATTGGGCTTTTACGGATTCCCATTACATACTGTTTGGGAATCGAATCAAACTCGACATTCCTGGTAATTGTGTTTTACTTATATTCATTTATATATAAAACTAAACATATACAAATGGTTTTTTAAATATTTATCAACAAGAAGCTGGTTGTTAATCTAGTTTTTAATTAAGAAAGAAAATATTAATGCAGGATCAATGACAGCAGTATGCAGATTTACTCCGATGATTACAGCATTGTCAGTGAATCCTAGTAAGTCAACATCTCCGATATATTTACTGCCTCGTTTCCCTGAACATGAACGAGGGAGAGATTGGAAAGTGCCGATTGAAGCTCCTTCTCAGATGTGGGTACTTCATGTCGGGAATGCATTCAAAGAAACCGATCACAATGGGAATACACAGATTAGAATACAAGCTAGTGGCTGTTCCTATAAGTGGTTCAATTTTCAAAAGATGTTTGGTATGTTTCTTTTAAGATGTATGCATAAAATGTTATGTTATTTATTAACATCCAAAGACCAACTTAAAAAAAAAAATTTATGATTTCCAATATATAATTATTTGTTTAACAGGATATGATTGGCAAAGTGGTAAGTTAGACCCGTCGATGATGAATGTTAAAGGAGGAGATAAATTGCTGCCTCATCTCATCCAAGTTTCTATCAACTTGGATGCAAGCGGAAATTGTGAAGACTGTCACGTGAATCCTCTTAACGATCAATGGAGCAAGGCAACTGATTTCCCGGTTATAAATAACGATTTTGGTGGACGAAACAACAAGTATGTTTACGCAGCAACATCTTTAGGTTCTCGTCGAGAGTTGCCACATTTTCCCTTTGATACGGTGGTGAAGTTCAACACTGTAAACAACTCCACCCAAACATGGTCGGTTGGCAATCGACGGTTCATTGGTGAACCCATTTTCGTCTCTAATGGGTGTGATGAAGACGACGGATATCTTCTAGTGGTTGAGGTACGCAATTAACTTGCTCGCGAAAATATTATAAATAAATACTTTTAACCACTTAATATAAATTTAAACGGAAAACTTAACTAGTGAAAATTGTTTGCAGTATGCAGTTACAAAACAGATGTGTTATCTAGTGATATTGGATGCCAAGAAGGTTGGGGAGCCAAATGCAGTTGTGGCAAGACTTGAAGTACCTAAATACTTGAATTTTCCTCTTGGATTTCATGGATTTTGGGCTCCTATGGATTTTAGAAAGTAGGGAATTATTAATGCTAGTGTATACTTATATTTTATTTAAATATATTAAAGAAATGATCAATAATATTTATACTTCTTAACAATATTGAACGTAGATTCCATTTAAATATATGCAATTTCATGTTTTGGAACTTAGAAACACCAATTCTACATATCAAAACCTACCGAAACAACGTAGTTTTTTTATAACTAAAAATTAACTAAACATCTTAATCCCCTATTTCAATTTAGTAGTAGTATGCCAATTAAGGATAAACACCAAGAAGGAGGAAACAATGTAGAATCAAGCAACGATCAACCATCACAGAAAATAGAAACGGATTCAATAGTTTTATGGGAAAAAATAATTGTATCTAGATGTTTAAGTTTGTTACATTTTTAAATTTTTACAATATAATCTAGTTCTTGAATACAGTTCAACTAGTGAATTAGTAAAGCACCCGGTTGATCCTATTATGTAAACATTGGTCAACAACGGATATAACTGAAAAAAAAAAATTCCTAATCCTAACCCTTACATGTTGAAACACATGTAACGTGGATGGTCAAATTAATCAACAACGGGTTACCGACCTCTTTAATTATTTTAATACATTGAAATGAATACAATTCATCCCCTATTCTATACATGTCATAGGACATTTATACTAGAAGAAAGGAATATTCTAATGGGATCTCTCTCTAACGTTCTGATAGTGAGTTCTCCTCCCTTATTAGTAGGGGTCTTCATCGGTTCAGATATCAGTTATTCAGGTAGTTCGGATCGGTTTATTCGGATTTCAAATTTTTTTGTCAATAACTGTTATCCGAACCGAATCCAAATTCACAGTTGTCTAACCGAACTGAATCCAACCGAATTCAATTCAGTTTGGTTTCGGTTAAAACCGAATTAAACCAAATTAAATCGAGTATAATTTGCATTTTTCCCTTTTCATTTTTAAACACGACTTTACCACAATCTTGGTAGGCAAATGACAAATGCCAGTAGAAGAAGGGTTATTAAGTGGAAAAGAAGCTTCTTAATGCATTCTCCTTCGCATATACTTGGTAAATGACACAAAACTTAATCCCATACATTGTAATGACATTACAGAAAGTAATCAGATGACGACAGCGAACAAGATTGATTTACGGTTTTGGTCTTGAGGTGTGAGAATCTGAAATGGTTTGGGTTGCGCTTTAGACACTCCATATGGGCTATGACAACATGTAGATAACATATACACAATGGTTAAATTCGGATAATTTGGTTATCCGAATTACAAATTTTGAATATCCATTATTCTATCCAAAAACCAGATTCTGAATTCGGATTCAGTTATGAACCAAACCGAAAACCAAATTCGTAGTTCGGATCAGTTATTTTGGTTATGGATATGATTTGGTTTTCATTTTTTTGGTTTTCGGTTTTATTAAACACCCCTTCTTATTGGTGGAGATTTTCTTCATTCCTTTTGTGCCTATGCCATGTTTAAAGGTGGGGATTTCCTTCATTCCTTTTGTGCCAATGCCATGTTTGCTTGGTGGTTCTTTGATCATTACTGTTTTTATTCCTTATTGAGTATGGGTCCTCTACCTTCTAACACATGGTAAAATATCACATGCCTTCTGGTACGAAATAAGATACGCTACAAAATAAACTCTAACTAGTTATTAGCACCCGCGCGTTGCGCTGGGTTTTGGAGAGTTTTTCGTATGGACACGTCATATAGCAGTTGTAGTGTGGCTGGTCAATAGCCTACAACTGGTTTACAAAAGGATGGTGGCTAGTCTTTGATGGGATTGCGTTTACGAAAGGACCTATCTAAACATTAGTAGATAGGCAGCCTACAACTGGTTTACAAAAGAAGTAAAGCACCTATCTAAACATTAGAAGATCAGTAGCCTACAACTGGTTTACAAAAGGATGGTGGCTGGTCTCTGATGGGATTGCGTTTATTTTACTTTCCTGATGTAATGGTCTACAAAAAGTGTTCGTTTCACGAAAGGTCTTTTTTATCACCAAAGATGTTGTCCACCATTTCAGTTCAAAGTCATGGTTTCCTGCAAAAAAAACTAAGAAAAATGATTACACAAATCACTGTCATCAAAATTTTCCCTTGGTCAATAATTAACCCGTATTGACTTACTAAGTGTCCCCATCCTTGTCACAATTTCAAAATTCAACACACAAAGTGTCGGTGACTGAAACTTTTCTTTAAAATGATAAGCTATGGACAACTATCAACCTGGTTGGGCAGACTAATGGGTCAAAACATGTCATTTTTTATAATGATAAACTATGGGCAACACTCAAGTTGGGTAGACTAATGGGTCAAAACATGTATTTTTCATAAGTTAATTAGAATGGAGCTTTTATTTTAAAGAAAAGCTCTTAACTTTCCAACACTTGAACACTGCTAGAGTTTTTTAAGAAAACTTGATGCAAAGAGCTTTCATCATTCTTAGAGGAACGTTTATTATGCCTCTTTAATTGTTCAAAACCCGTGTTCTCACTTTGTTTCTCATCATCAACAATCTCCTTAATTCTCAATATAAAACAAAAATACGGCGATAATTTATTAATACAAACAAAATTATCCAAAATATCAGCACACAAATGAAACTAACATGCAAAAGTGTGTGCATAGCTACAACTTACCTCCATTGTTGGGTACATTGCTCTTGTAAGTAATGAGCATATGTAGAAATTACACAAAACAGCAACCTTTGCTTCTGATTTAGAACTGCCTAGACTTGCTAATATCAACATAAAAGTCATGTACCTGCCACAAATCAATCATCTTCACATATGCCAAAATTCACAAAACTGACAGGATTAACATAGTACTAAAGATGAAAATTAAGAACAAACTTACAAATATGTATGTAAAACACAACAAAATTAAAGTAAAACAGCACATGTTTAAGACAGTATTATCAGTGTGCGCCTGTGACAAAAAAATATCGGTAAACATTTGAGGCTCAAATATCCGTCGTTACAGTTGCAACATACGTTGCCGTTCCAACTGTTCCAAATAACGAACTATCAATCGATCATCATAGCCCAGGCATAGATTCAAGCGAAAAACTGTAACAAACCGAAACAAACCCGTTTACATCAAAAAGTGTGAGCGCTAGTGAAAACGCAAGTGCAAAAAAGAAACATATGAAAAAACTTTTGAAAAAACTGAAATGCGCCATCATAGTCTTTACAAAACAAAGAGGCTCACATACATAGTCCGTCAATACCATGACTAACAAAGCACAGCTCAGTGACGCTACGGGTGCAACCCAAGTTGCCATGCCAAGTAGCAGGCCATCATCATCACCGGGTAAAACTGAAACAAACAAACAAGCTTGGAAACTACTGCCAGCGATCGCCATAAGTCACACAACGAACGGCTTCATCAATAACATTGCAAAACAAACAAATACATATGCACAATTCCTTATTCCCATCGTCTACAAAGCACTTGCCAACACAGCTGTAACCGAAGGTACCAAGCCACCATCATTGCAGGCTAAAACCCTCAACAAAGTGGACAAAGAAACTGACATACCACCGCCCATCACAAACGTGCAATATTATCCCCAAACAAAGAAGGGAAACGGTAAGTTAGCGTGGCCACAAAGACTCAGATTCAGTCAATAACGTATACATAGCATCTAAAGTAGAGAAATTTAATTTATGAGTATAGGCATATCATGGAGCAGCTTTTGAGCGCAACAACAATGCCATCAACATCATCTTATCACAGACAACAAAGCCACAAATACCATGTAACATCTGGGAAAAATCCATATTTATTTTGGACTAAAATTGTCAACTTTGATTCGCGGTAATATGGTAGTGATCTTCATATGCCATGTTCCAATAATGCGACCGTATAGCATTTCATTCGCGGCCGTGGCTTTTGGGTACCCTCTACAATCAAATAAGCTCGGAATGCCCCCGTCCGAATGGAGATTGAATACGAATGATAGCATCCAAATCTGCAAAACAAGCTCAAAGCACCCAAAGCAGACATCAAACAGACTCTAAAACTTAAAAACTGACTCAAAATACAAAAATAAAAGAAAAACAAATAAAAACATATTCAAACTCTACACTCGGGTATTCACCCGAGGTCCTATCCCTATCAATCAATCAACCTAGGGATGTCGAGGAGAAACACGTCTTCCTCGACCGAATCAACCGGCCCACCAATATAACGCTTTAACCTATAGCCGTTCACCTTCCACGAGCTCCCATCAACATCTCGAACTTCAACAGCACCATGCGGGAACACCTCCTTGACCGTATACGGTCCTCCCCATCTCGATCTAAGTTTACCTGGAAATAACTTCAGACGGGAATTATAAACCAACACTCGATCCCCACACTTAAACTCTTTCACCTTCTTCAACTTCCGATCGTGCAACGCCTTCGTACGCTCCTTATAACTCCACGATCTCGCGTACGCCTCATCTCTCAGCTCCTCAACCTCATGAATTTGGAGATACCGGTTTTTCGCAGCTTGGGTTAGGTCAAGACTAACGGATCTCAACGCCCAATACGCTCTATGCTCTAACTCAACCGGTAGATGACACGCCTTCTCGTAAACCATCCTAAAGGGTGTGGTCCCAATAGGCGTTTTAAATGCTGTGCGAAAAGCCCAAAGCGCATCATCCAACTTATCGGAATAGTCCTTTCGGTTTTTGAGGACAGTTTTCTCCAGAATTCGCTTAACGCCTCGGTTTGCGTTCTCCACTTGCCCGCTCGTCTGTGGGTGATAGGCGGTGGACAACCGATGGGTGACCCCATACCGTGCCAACGTCTTCTCCATCTGGGCATTGCAAAAGTGTGTGCCCCTATCACTAATCAAGGCCTTGGGGGTACCAAACCGACTGAACAACCTCTTCAAGAATCCCACAACAACTCGGGCGTCATTAGTGGGAAGGGCTTGAGCCTCAACCCAATTGGAAACGTAGTCGATAGCCACGAGAATGTATCGGTTCCCTCGAGAAGAAGGGAACGGACCCATGAAATCAATGCCCCAAACATTGAAAACCTCACAAACCTGAATAGGGTTTTGGGGCATCTCATTACGGGATGAGATGTTACCGGTGCGCTGACATGTGTCACACTGTCTGACAAACTCGTGTGGGTCTTTGAAAATTGATGGCCAATAAAAACCGGAATCTAGAACTTTCCTCGCAGTGGAAGACAGACCATGGTGGCCACCAATTAAACCCTCATGACAATGTCTAATAATCTCATGGCCCTCTTCTCTACTCACACACCTCCTCAACACTCGATCGGCGCCTACACGAAACAAATACGGTGAATCCCATATGTAGTGGCTGGCATCTGTGAAAAACTTCCTCCTCTGCTGATAACTCATGCCCTTGACCACCACTCCTTCAGCCAGATAATTTGCAATGTCGGAGAACCATGGAAGACCCTCCTCTTCAGCACTAACGTATAAGACTAGCTCTCTATCAAATCTCACTCTCACCATCATCAACGACTCGTGGGGAAACTTATCCCCGATGGTGTCCTCTCTAATATCCTCTCTCTTCGGATCCTCCAAACGTGACAAGTGATCCACAGAAACATTCTCCGCTCCCTTTTTATCTCTAATCTCAATATCAAACTTGGAAATCAAGAGAATCCATCGTATCAGACGAGGTTTGGCATCTTTCTTGGCGAAAAGGTATTGTAATGCCGTATGATCAGTATAAACGATGGTTTTGGACAGCACGAGATAAGAACGGAATTTGTCGAACGCGAAGACCACTGCTAGAAGCTCCTTCTCGGTAGTCGTGTAATTATCCTGAGCATCATTGAGGGTCTTACTCACGTAATAGATGGGATGGAAGTGCTTGTCCTTCCGCTGACCTAGAACAGCCCCGACTGCAAAATCACTAGCGTCGCACATGAACTCGAAGGGTAAGCTCCAGTCGGGTGCTACTAAGATAGGGGCGTTAACCAGCTGCCCCTTGAGAAACTCAAATGCCTTCAGACAATCATCATCAAAGTCGAATGTGATGTCCTTCTCTAGAAGGCGAGTCATGGGCCGGGTGATCTTAGAAAAATCTCTGATGAACCTACGATAAAAACCCGCATGCCCAAGAAAACTACAAACGGATTTCACACTAGTCGGTGGAGGAAGTCTACTGTTGGTGTCGATCTTAGCTCTGTCTACCTCAATACCGTCGCGCAAAATCTTGTGCCCAAGCACAATGCCTTCAGTCACCATGAAGTGGCACTTCTCCTAGTTCAGCATCAACTTCGTCTCTATGCACCGCTTCATCATCCTCTCAAGATTAGAAAGACATTGATCAAAAGAGTCCCCATACACCGAAAAATCGTCCATGAAAACCTCCATGGAACTCTCGATCATGTCCTGGAATATTGCTACCATGCAACGCCGGAATGTAGCCGGAGCTTTACGTAACCCGAAAGGCATACGTTTGTACGCGAAGGTACCGTATGGGCATGTAAATGTGGTCTTTTCCTGATCCTTATGTGCGATCGGGATCTGGAAATAACCTGAAAATCCATCAAGAAAACAGTAAAACTGTCGTCCCGACAGACGCTCCAACATCTAATCGATGAACGGAAGAGGAAAGTGGTCTTTCCTAGTAGCGTCATTAAGCCTCCTATAGTTGATGCAAACCCGACAACCTGTGATTATCCTAGTCGGAATAAGCTCGTCACGTTCGTTAGTAACCACTGTCATCCCTCCCTTCTTAGGGACGACCTGAACGGGACTCACCCATGAAGAATCGGAGATGGGATAGATCAGGCAAGCGTCGAGGAGTTTGATAACCTCCTTCTTGACCACCTCCGACATGTTAGGGTTGAGCCTCCTCTGAGATTGGATTACAGGCTTGTACTCATCCTCCATGAGTATACTGTGCGTGCAAAAGTTCGGGCTGATGCCCTGAATGTCCATGAGTTTCCATGCAATAGCCTGTTTGAGCACATCAACCAACCTCGACTTCTCATCATCCGTTAACCGAGAAGAAATGATGATGGGCAAATCAGCCTCACCGTCTAAGAAAGCATACTCCCAATGAGGAGGTAGCTCTTTAAGCTCAAGGGACGGTGGTGCCTCAATCGATGGTCTCTCCTTCGGTCCCTCGGTGCTATCGGCAACCGTAAACACCTCGGGGGTATTCAGGAGGTGAGCTAGCAAGAATGCTTAGGTCATGCTCCGGGGGAACATCAACATCGTCCTCCTGATTGAGCAAATCTGCTCCAGAGTAGTCAAGACAGCGCTCGAACTGAGATATGAACGTGTCAAGAAAGTAAACGGAATCGTCCTGACTACTGGAGTTCCTCTTCGATTTGACGACATCGAAGGTGACATTTTCCTCCCCTACACGAAGTGTAATTTTGCCGTTGAAGACGTCAATAAGTGCTTTAGCAGTACGCAGGAAGGGTCGTCCCAAAATGAGCGGGACCTGATCGTCAGCCTCCATGTCAAGAATAACAAAATCCATGGGGAAAACAAATTTATCGACTTTAACGAGTACGTTTTCCATGATTCCCCGCGGATATTTGACCCAACGGTCGGCCAAGGATAAACTCATGCGCGTTGGGACCGGCTCGCCAAGGTCTAGCTTTTTATAAAGAGAATATGGAATTAGATTTATGCTAACACCTAAATCGGCCAACGCGTAGCTCTCAGTCGAGCTGCCAAACAAACACGGAATCGTGAAGTGTCCCGGGTCTGCTAATTTCTTCGGCAGCTTGTTCTGGACTATCGTAGAGCATCCTTCATTTAGACATACCGTCGAAAGCCCATCCAGCTTCTTCTTATTCGAAAGAAGATCTTTTAAGTATTTAGCATATTTGGGCATATGCTAGAGTGCTTCGACAAACGGAAGATTGATTTTAAGCTGTTTAAACATGTCCAAGAAATGTCCATATTCCTCCACATACTTCTGCCGTAGAAGACGAGCAGGATACGGAACTCGAGTAAGATCGACTTCGGGACTCTTCTTCTCTTCAATCTTCTTCTTAACGACTTTCTCCACAGGAGACTCACCGTTTGACACGGTACTTCCTGGGGCTCGCCTCTCGTGCGTCCTCACAGGAGCCTCCATCTCTATCTCCTCGTCCACTGGCTTCTCATCATCTGCCGGCGGCTGCTCTCTATCGCCTCCTCTACCATTGCGGGTGGTCACTGCCTTCAACTGTGCCTTCGGGTTAAGATCGCTGCTTCCCTGAAACGCTCCGATCTGCTTATTAGGTAGCATATGCTTCATCATCTCATCCACCTTTCGAGACATCTCCAAAATTGACGACTGCTGGTTCTTCAATAAGGTGTCGTGCTTAGCCAATCTATTCTGTGTGTTATTATCTCTGTCAATAAGTTGGGAAAGCATGGTAGATTGCTTAGTTAGAAACTCGTTAAGATCCGGATCCATACCACTGGTCTTCCCCGCACTCGAACTCCCTACCACCTCTGTATCTCTAACCTGACATTGCTCCTACCTTGGCTGAAAGCCCTGAGCATTACCTCCCAACCTCCAACCATAATTGGAGCTATTCCTCCATCCGGGGTTCGGTCCTCTATTCTGATTTTTCCCGAGTAGTCCACCTGCTCCTGCTGATCGACCGGACAATCAATTGTGTCGTGCCCTCCTCGGCAGATCTCGCACCTATTAACAACCTTCTTCAAGTCCTTAATTTCCCTCTGAATTGCCTCTAAGGCAGCCGTGATGCTAGTATCATTTGAAACTTGATGGACGCCTCGAGCGGAAGAAGTGGTGGTCTTAGAAGTACCTCGGCCGGACGGCCCCTGCTGCTCGGCTAGGGCGAAGCTCTCAAACATCGACTCGCATTCATCTATATCCAGCTTCTCTAACATGTCCCCTCCAGATGACGTGTTGAATCTCTGCTGCATCTCAAAAGTCAGCCCGTTATAGAATTTCTCGACTACGGCCCATTCAGACAGACCATGCTGGGGGCATGTACTAAGCAGATTATGGAACCTTTCCCAAGCCAAAGGGTATGACTCGTCAGGGTCCATGCAGAAGGAGTAGATCTGATCACGAAGTCGCGAGGCTTTAGATGGCGGAAAATACTTTTTTAGAAATCTATCTTGAAGTTCGTCCTAGGTAGTGATGGAACCAGGGGGAAGGTTTTCCAACCATGATGAAGCTCGACCCTCAAGAGAAAATGGAAAAAGATGAAGGTAAATAGAAGCACGAGTGGCTTAGGAGATATGAAAAGTATCGCAGATGCGAGTGAATTTGTTTAGATGGACCCGCGCGTCCTCGTTTTCAAGTCCGTGAAATGGGGAGGAATTAGTAATAGAATTCATGACGTTGGGCGGAATATGCCAGTTATTAGTATCAGGCATCGCTGGACGTGTGATAGCAGATCGTCTCCCCGTAACTCCTTCATTTGCTCTCGAGTGAACCGTACGCCTAGGGGGAATAGCGTCACCCATATCTAACTTGGAATCTGAAGCGTGTACCTTGATTTCGCGTAAAGCACGTGTAATCTCCCGAAGGTCCTTACGGCGCTCACGAAAATCTCTCTCGGGTTCGTCAGAAACAATGAACTCTGGTGGTCTTAGCGAACGAGTACGTCGCATACGCTGTAAAACAGATAGCAATTAAGAGCAATTAAGTAATAAAATAAAATCTAATTATTTAAACTGAAACTAAAAAAAAGAAAAAGCAATTAGAATCTAATTCGTCAATTACCAAGTGTCCCCGGCAATGGCGCCAAAAACTTGATGTGCCTAAAAGTGGTATATAAAAATATTGCAATTAATAACCTAGCACAACGAGTAATAAAAACCTAGAATACCCTAAACCAAACCACTAGCAACAGGCAAGTGAACCTATCGAGTGTAGAAGAGCTATGGGAAGTCCGGGAATATCGAACCCTAGAGATACTTATTGAATTAACGAACTTAAATTCTAAAACCTAAATAAACTAATAATTAAGAAAAAGATTCTTTTTGAATTTTTATTTATTTTATTTTAAAAAACTAATAACTACTTAAACTAAATTAATTTAACTAAATTAAACTTAAAATTCTAAGACTTAGATGAAAACCACTAATGAGAAAAGCGTTACCTAGGCTTGAAATCCTATTTGTGAATCTTGGGTGCTTATCGGCTATGGAAACTATGATGGAAACGAACCGGACCAAACCAGGAGTGAACCGGACCAGCCAGAATGAACCAGACCCCCCCTAGGCCGGAGCGCCTCGCGACGCGGAGGAGAAAGCCCGCCGCGCGGCGCGGCGATGCATGTTTCCAGAACCTTCATTTGTGAACCGACTTAACTTTTTTTTGGACCCTTGTTGCCTATAAAAAGACCCCTAAACTCACCATTAAGGATACCCTGAAGTTCCAGACGAATTTGGTGAGTTCCGAGGCGTCCGAAGTCAGTTTTCGGCAGCTCTGGAGTCGAGGAATCAGCCGGCGAAGTGCTTAATATTCAAGGACAAAGCTTCCGGGTTTTATCACCTTTATTCTTCCGTTCTTATTTATTTTCGCCATGATTTCGTCTATTATTGTTTTGTTTGATTTTAAGATGTTAGGCTAAACATTATAGATTGCCTAGGCTTATGATGAACCTACTTTGACGTTGTGTTTTGATTTGGGATTTATTCGCGTTATGGTTTTTATGGTTTAGTAAAAGGTTTACTTGTATTAAATTGATGTGTATGGATATTTAGGATTGTTTGATTAATTGTTATTATTCCATAGTTGCCTAGATTATTGTTTATCATTATGATATGTTGCTATTAGGTCAATTACTTTGTGTTTTTGATTATTTTATGATTGATGTGCATTAAGATCATAGGAATAATAATTATTAATTAAATAAACCTAAGTGCGCTGCTAACCTAAATAGCTGTAAGGTGCAAGGTTATCGATAGATCTTTATTATTTGATCTTGCTAGATTTAGTTCTTCGTAAGGAGTCCGTCTAGGTTTGATTATTTAATTATTGTCTATTGAATCAATTTGATATATTAAACTGCCTTTGATTTCCGCGCTGTAAGGTAGGATTTCGTATAAAGGAACTAAATTATATACAATTGGTTGACCATAAGCGAACTTGATTTTTAATACTGGTGTGCGTTAAAACTTGTTAGAAATCCATAGGTTTCTCTTAAGAATGGTCAGGGGTCCTGTTCGGGTTTTCTTATAAGTATCTATTTTACGATCCCAGTCCATAACTAAATATTTTCCCAAGTCAATTAATTACTGAAATTTAGGAGAGTCTAGCCTAGGTAGTTTTCTCATCATCATCATCCTATTTTCATAACAAACTTCGTTTTCGTTTAAATTACTTGTTTTCTCAATTACTTTTTAATTATAGTATTAAATTAGTATTTTAAATAAAAATCCCCCAAACAAATATAATTAATAATTTGTGTTTTGTAGTCGAGTGTAATTAGCTAATAAAACGTAATTTAAAGAGTCTCGTGGGTTCGATATCCGGACTTACTTAGCTTTACTAGAGTCGATCGATTCACTTTCCAGTTAGTAGTTTAGTCGAGTTTTAGAAAGTCTAGAGTATTACTTAGTGTTTATTTTTAGTTAATTTAGTTAATAAATATTAAACTACTTCAAGCACATCACTCACCACCATAGTTTGTTGAGGCGGTGGTGAAAGATGTTAGTAATGAGAATGATTGTGTTGGTCAAAATGAAACAATTTTCCAAAATGAATTGAAACTAAAAACAGATGAATTGTCTTTTTGTGAAAATTGCACTTGTAAAAAATGTTTAAATGGTAAATTGATCAATAGGAGAGATGAGGAGGTGGAGGATAATACCACCTCAAGTAAACTCCAAGACCTGGGAGTGCTATTTTTATCAATTCAAATTGGGGAATTTAAAACTGATCGGGCACTTCTTGATATTGGAGCATCTGTTAGGACCGACATTATAACCGACGGACCTTCGATGTGTTATGTGGAGGATTGACATATTATGTTGGTGACCGACGATGGGGGTTGCCGGCGATGTTGTGCAAACCACTACATCATTTAAACCAACAGGCCTGTAGATCTATAAGTTTTCTAGATTTTTATTTGTCGATTTAATCTGTCAATAAGCTTCCATGATGCGATGGACGTGAAACATAACAAACCTCCATTGAAATCGACGGTGACGTTTGCCATAAAAACATCATCCAATAGGGAAATCAGAATGCTAAGAGGAACTCATCTCATGGGTAAGGTGATTGTTTTTGAAATTAACCATACGCAAATAATTATTGTTCTGGATGTGACTATAAAATCATGATAAGTTCATATTGTTAATTTTTTTTTGTCATGAAAAATTAATCATCTGCAAAGTATTTTTTTTTATTTCACTATGTTTCAGAACAAAAACACAGTTCGAAAGAGGTTATCCATGCATAGTGTGTTTGCGAAATTGGAGTTGCGAAGAGTGGCGTCGGAGTGCATCGACGGCAAGTTGAGATCGGATTGGTGATGAAGTTAATTATGCCGGTGGTTATGGCTGGAGTGTTGGGATTTGCGATTTGATTAAAACACACCTAAATTTTGGATCTTGATTTTAGAAGATATAGTGTTTCTGTAATTTTTGTTCTTTTGTTGTAATTTGTAATCATCGTTGTGCTTTATATATATATATATATATATATATAGTTTCATGCGATCGGATGTTAATAGGTGGTGGTGCCGGAATCTTGGTGCTAAGTTTTAAGTTTGGATTAAAAATGATAATTTTAGATTGATAATGTTTCCATATATAATATAAAACACTGGACGATTATGACCCTGTAGTGTTATAAAACAAGTATAAAAATAAAACACACAGCCTACAAAATACACTTTCCATATAGACCATCAGATCACCAAATCTAACGCACTAAATTACTTCTTACACTTTTTAAACACATTCCACTTCTTATTATAACTCCACCCTGTGTGTGTGTGTGTCAGCTTACACTGCTGTTTGGTTTTGGTCTCTGTTATTCCTCATGTATATGTCATCCTACAAGAAACTCGTTGTTTTAACGCCAAGATACCGTATAAGCTCGATTAGAAAATTTAGCATATTGGACATAGTTAAACACTTAAACCTGTCAAACCAACTAAATTTGATTTTGTTTGATTCGTTTTTGTGTCTGGTTCGAATTTCCAAAAGAAATTTTGAGATTATGTTACCCGATATAGGATTATTTATTTATTTATTCTTATTGATGTACCGGAGTCCTAATAAAGAAAAGAGTATACGAAAAGTGTTATATTTTAGTCTTTATAATATTTATATATATATATATATATATATATATATATATATGAAGAATGGAAGAAGATGATGATTTTGAAGAAAAGAAAAATCTCGTATTCTTAGAACAAATTTCTCTGAAATGCGTCTTTCAAGATGAAATTAAAAAGACACATTTTTCAAGAATTTGAAAATTTGTACGGCCTAGGTAGGAAACATAATAAAACTGTCCGTGGAGACTGACTTTTTAGAAGAAAAGTTAAGAAAGAAATATGGCCTGCTTCCTCAATATTTTCAAAAATTTGGCCTTGTCCATCAACATTATTCTTATATTTGGTCTACTCCCTCAATATCTATAACGTTGTGTTCCCGAGTTGAGTTAAGGAGAGAAAGGAAATGAATAAACCCATCCAATATCATTTCCTTTCCTTTCTTTTCATTTTCACTTTCTTTCCTCTTTTCCTTTCCATTCAATTTTTTCCAATTTGAAAACAAAAAATAATAAACCCATCCAATTTACTCTTCATTTTCCTTGTTTTTCCTTTCCTTTCCTTTCTTTTCTTTCCTTTAATGAAACTCAGGAACACACATTTCCTGGTTTCTTTTCCTTTCCTTCCTTTAATGAAACTCGGGAATACAACATAGAGTTTGGTATGCTCCCTCGACCCTCACATTAAAGATTCTCTCCCAATGTGTCTGCTCAGTCCAAATTCTTTGGAAATAATCAAGATTTTTGGGCTATTTTGAGAATTCTCTCTCTAGAATGGGCTATTTTTAGAATTTTTCCCATAATTTATGCTTAATATTGATAACATATTTATACCTATTTTTAAAACAGAATTTGACCAACTTGCAACAAAGTTTAAAATTTTTTAATACTCTTCAATCTCAACATTGTTTCCATTTTTAGTATTTGATCACTTTCTAATTATGCTTAAATGTTAAAAATAATGTATGTGTTTTAATGCTTACGAATGGTTCTTTTTAATTTTGTTTTTACATAATTTATTTTTCAAGTTTATTACATAATTCCGTTTTAAAATACAAATTAATAATTTTAATTATATATTTAAATTTAAAATTTAGATAGTCATTGTAATTTTGTTTAGAGTGTTACTTAATTTACAATGGTTTGTTGGTTAATTTATGCTTAATATTTATAACATATTTAAACACCATTAAATATGGAATTTGACCAATTATAATAGGTACCAATGTATATTATTTTAATACGGGCGTTTCATACAAAGAATAAATTGAAATCACTAAAGTTGCTAATGTAAATAAAAAATAGTATAGAGTTCATCATATATATATGTGTGTGTATTGATCAGAAAATGGAATGTACTTTGATTTTTCAAACAATTTATAATGGAATTTTAGTTTAAACATTATTTGGATATTTTTACATTAATATAAATTGGTCAAATTTAAAAAAAAATATAGAAACTTTCTTCAAATAAGATAAATGTTTATAGCAATAAATTTACAAATTTTATTTGACCAATTTATAATTGTTTAATTTATGCTTAAATTCATAACAAATATAAACCGAATTAAATACGGAATTTGACCAATAGAAACAAACCTTTAAAGATTTCTATACTCTTCAATTTCAACAAACATTCCATTTTATTATCTAATGGCTATTAGGCATTATTTATTAGGTTAATGTAATATTTTTTAAGAGTGTAATTAAAATTGTAACAATTATGTATACGAAATTTATTTACTTTTAACAATTAAACAGAATTTTTATAAAACCTACTTATATCAAAAGCATAATAAAAACACATCCATTATGAAAACATACATAATCTTCATAATAAAAAAGTCAAATAAGATTTAAGATAATAGAAAAACATCCATTATGAAAAGGTTAAAATTTTTCTTTAATTTGAACAATTTATAATTATGTCGAAATAATTATGTTTGAATTTCAAGATGCATGTATAAAATAAAACCCTAAACCCTTTTCGATAACCAATTATATTTTTTTGAAATTCCAAATAAATTTCATATTATAAAATATTATATATCATTTCATTAGAATATTAAGTTATAATTGATATGTGTTTTTTTATACTCATGTTATAAGTTTTAAAGATATTTTAACTTTTTATTTGCCTATGTTGGTCTTTGTATGTTTTTGTATTTGAATTAAAGTAACAATTTGATGTCTCATAATTTATGTAAAAGTACTCTTTTATATAAATATGGAATTTGCATTTTACTAAATTTATAATATATACACACATACATACATATATATATATATATAGCGTTTTAAATATGTTTCACTCGTATATAGCATGGACACCGTCCTAATTATACTCCATATAACAATGGAAAACTACAAATTATATATTTGATTTTTACTTGTTAATAGGAGTTCCAGTTCAACTATGACTATTAAATGAATAGATTAGCAAGGAGTAAGTCCTTCAAAAGTAAAAGCTAATTTCTTAAAAATGGGTTGAGTTATTCTACAAAGGATAACAAAAATGAGAAGTGTGAGAAGCCATAATTGATTGACATGTGTTAAGTAGGTACCAAAGGTAAAAAGGTATAAAAGTAATAGTACATATTTTCTCTCTCCACATGCAATTCACATGTCAATTTCTCCATCATTTTAAAACGTCCATAACATGCAACATTATTTTTTTTTTAAAATTTCACCATAATAGCAAGCATTTTTTATCTTTAATATGCGTATGTCTTTGTTATATAAAAATAAAAAAAATTACGTCATTGTGTCTTTCTGTTTGTCATTGTGTTTTTTTCGTCATTGTATTGTTTTAAATGCTAATAATACGGTTGTGTAATAATAATATGTAAATATAATGATAAAATAACAACAAATTATCAAATACATAAAACACAATGATGAATACATATTACACAATTACATGAAACGTAAAACACAATGATTAATACATATAACACAATGACTTGAAACGTAAAACACAATGGTGAATACATATAACACAATGACCTAAAAAGTAAAACACAATGGAAACTACATATTACGTAATGACATGAGCGTAATACACAATGACTAAAACACAATAATAAGTAGAAAGAAAATTATGAGCACAAAGACACAATGACAAACAAAAAGACACAACGACGTAATCTTTGTTTTAATTGTTATCTTTAATATGAGTATCAATTGATAACGCAATAACCAAAATCTATAACACAATGCATAGAAAAACCCAATTAAAAATCATAATGAACAACGAGTAACACAATATAAAAAACCCACTAATTTTTTTTATTTTTATATAACAATATGATACTCATATTAAAAATAAAAAACACTTGTTAATATGGTAAAAAATTTTAAAAAAAATAGTTTTGCATGAAAAAGTTATAGACGTTTTAAAATGATGGAGGGAATGTGCTTTGCACGTGGAAAGGGAAAGTCAATAAAAGTGAGTTATTACTAGGGGTGTTCATGGTTCGGTTCGAAACCGTGAAACCGCCCAAACCGATCATCGGTTTGGTTTCACGGTTGGTTTTTTCTCTTAATTTTCGGCCGGTCGGTTTCAAAAATTTCAAACCGTATCGAACGATTTGATTTACGGTTTATACCAAAAACCAACCGTAAAAAACCGGATCGTATAATTTGATTATATATAATCCTTTAAATACTTTATATGTTATATATATGCACACACATATTATTAGATATAACTAAATTAAAATTGAATGATCTGTAAATGAAATACATTAATATATTTCTGCAATTTTTTTAAAATTAAAACCTAAAAACAATTTTCAATCCTAGAACCTAAGCTTGTTTTACTACAAATTGGGGCAGCATGCACTTTGATTAATTTTTGGATAACATGTTTACCTTTTTAACAGTTTGTTTGGACAGCTTGTGTTTAACATCTTGTTAAGAACTGTGTGTTTAACATCTTGTTAAGAACTGCAAATTTTTGAAAGCATTGCTAATATGTACCATATCTTATTTGGACATCTTGCGTAAAAGACTAACGGGCCTAAATCGTGAAACCAAACCGTTAGTAACGGTTTAGTTTGGTTCGGTTTAAGAATTGAACGGTTTGGTTTTGTTTTGCAAACACCAAAAACTGTTACTAACAGGTCGGTTCATGGTTTGATATAAAAACCGTGAAAACCGGACCGCGAACACCCCTAGTTATTACTTTTATGCCCTTCTCATCAATTTATTTTTTTAAATTAATCCCCACCGTTCAAATTTAAGATAAATTAATTAGATTTTTTCTCACCCTTTTCATTTTTGTTGTCCTCTGTACTTTAACTTTACCCTCTTAAAAATACGTCGGTATTGATTTAATGAAATAGAATGTTAGCTTTATAAAATTATTGCTTCTATGAAAAAAGTAATATAAAATTCAAAAATGCTTAATGAACGGATTTGATTATTTTAATTCATATTCGAATTTTTTGAACTAAAAGTTTATATTAAATTAACTCATCTCTATGTAAAATTTTTAATTGATTAATGTTATTTTTTTTAACAAAAAGCAGCTCTTAAATTAAAAAGATATAAAAAAATACATTTACATATGCATGAAAACGAATAAACACCTGTACCAATCACTTCAAATTTTGACATGTAGAAGCAAATCGGGCATTGGTCACCAACAGGAACACCCGCTATGTGATTGATTGAATATTAATCCCAATATACGATTGATTGAATGGAAACAAAAGTAAGCAAGTAGCACGTATGTTTGATTAAATCACTCACAATAACACGTATGCATTTGTTTGAATATATATATATATATATATATATATATATATATATATATATATAGTATGAAATACGGATACGTACGCATATGTCCACAAAAAGTTTAGAAAATTTAGTAAAATAGGGGAATGATAAAACTCACCTTAGATTAACGACAAACAAATATAAATATGAATAAGCGAACTAACGAATAAGCGAGTCGTCCACTACACGTCAAAAGATATGAACACATCAGAATCTAAGATTTTAACATATAATAATACAAGTAAAAACGAACTCGTTTCCGCTGGAATCAATCCAAACGGACTTTTAGAACTCAAGTTATGTTTGTTTTAAGATTTAAGCGAGCTGGTGCTGACCAGAATCCGAACAGCGAGTCGGAAGTCGGGGTTTTGTTCAGTAGCCTTAAAATTACGTTACGAACGTTGAATCCGACTAGAAGTATGAGAAAACGGATAGTCAAACTTGTTGACTATTTTGCACTTTAACGAGTTTTAAACGATTTGACCAGTCAACACCCTTCAACCACCGAAATTGATTGAATGTTATTGACTAGGGAATGTATATGAATGATTCCTATGTTTACAACTTACCCAGAAAGTGAAAGAATCAAGAGATATGATTAGTCAAAGGTCCAAACGCATGCAAAGTCAAACGAACAAGCATTGTATCTTCAACGAATAAGCAAAAACCGAAGGGTTTGGTGATGATCAGAGGTAGGTGACAGCTAGGAGGTCTCTCTAGGGTTAGGATACAGGTTTGTGGCAGAGAATTATGATGTGTTTATATAGAGCTTACAAAAACGAACTATATTGGAAGATTTACTCGTTTAAGTAACAAAATACGATTTTAATGAGAATATCGATGTAATATATCAAAGATTTCATGATTTATCAGTAATTAAAGAATATGGACTTGTATTTTAGTTATAATCCTTTTCTTGGACCTTAATTTACCGATTTATGTCAAAAATAAGCGATTTGGATGCTAAAAACAAATTAGGAAACAAAATAAGCTATTTAATGAGAAAATCTAGTACAATAACTAACAAAATTTGGCTTGGACACCAAGAAAACGAAATTGGACCAGCTATAACATTTCTTGGAGTTTTAAGTTTCGTTAATTTAATCAAAAATAGGAAAGAATTGACAAAACTAGTCCCTGTAGTTCCCGAATGTGATTCTTAGCCGTTTTAAGCGATTTTAAAGGTTTCTAAGGGCTATTTGGCATAATTGAAAGTTATGAAAATATAAAATAAGTTAAACCAAGTTAAATACTAATAAATACAAGTTTTAAATAGTTTGGAAGATCCAAATTACGTTCCCGAATCGATTTGAACTTAAACGAATACAAATACGAAAAATCCAAGATGCTACAGTCTCCCCTACTTTAGGGAATTTCGTCTCAAAATTAAGGAAAAACAAAAGATAATCTTTTTGAAAATAATTGAACTTTTTAAGAAAAATATCATAACCTAGAACTTCTAATAACCGAAGCAGCGCTTCAAATGACAATCCGATAAGGGCACTTATATATAGGATGTACCAGCGGCGTATCCACCATGTCCTTATCATCTCATCCTTTCTACTGTTACCCAAGCTACCTTAGGTTCTAAATCATTACACACAATCTTACGTATTATGATTTCCATGCGAGGACTTTGGTAATTACGTGTCGACCCATAATTACTTAGATCGTCGGATGGTCCGTATAATTCGTTCCATCATGTGGGTTATATAACATTTAAAATAAAATTTTTAAGAGAAAACAAATATTTTAATAATTATAATTATAATTTCAAATGATATTAAATGTGCTAGTTGAATTAATAAAACTGTGAGATTTCGAAAACCTCTTTTGCTTTTAAAAGTAAAATTTTGAAAATTGAAGAAAATAGATTTGGTGAAACAGATGTTACTGTGATAATCGAGATTAAGGAAATGAGATGGAGATACAATATCCTAATAGATTAACTTCGACAAAGGAATTTTATTCAGGGGATGAATTACACAAAGGTTTAATTTATAACAAATAGTTAATGGCATACGAAGTCCTTAAATATCGTATTATTTAGAAATGAAGTTCTTAAGATCGAGAATATAAGTTTAAACATCGTTAACGAAAATTTTAGTGAGCCGAGTTTGGTTAATATAAGTACTTATGAGTTTAAAGAGAAATTAATATAAAGTCATAGCTTTTCAAGTTGGTGATTTTAAGATTAGATTAATTTGATTAAGATACTCTAAAATATTGTAATAGTTAATAATTTAAATATTTATGATAACGCGAAAATGTACATCGTTAATAGATTAAATTGGGAAACGGATATTCCCGAATCACCGAGAGAGTCCTATTCCAATTAAATCTTTAAGATTTAGGTAAAATATAAAGTAGACAATTAAATGAGATTAAATTAGGAATTCGTGGATTTTTCCTTTTTCATAAAATCGTTATAAATAGTAGGAAGTAAGTAATTTGAATTATCAATAATGGAAATTTGAGTAAATAATAAATTCTAAGTTAAAGTGAAGCATATAATAAATTGAGATAAATGCGAGACTAGAAATGCATGAATCACCATGAATATTCTAATAACTACGAATTTATCATTTAAAACGTTCAAAATTTTCAAAAAAAAATAAAAAATCAATGTAGGAGTTGAAATATTTACGATGAATGCTCAATCAAAAGGTCAATTTAATAATAAAAGTTAAATTAATTAATAGAAAACTTTTTAATTTAAAAATGAAAATTAAATTTAGAGAATACATAATTTAATAATAATAAAATTTATAATAATTGAATTTTAATAATAAAGATTTATAAAGTGGAAAATAAGT